>NC_072423.2:108492500-108630000 GCF_028878055.3 Symphalangus syndactylus | reverse complement strand
TGATAAGTGCTGTGAAGACCAAGCGAGAGAAGGGAATAGAGATGTCTCAGAAGGGCTTCTTTATATTAGGCGGTCAGGGAAAGCCTTCTTCACAGTGGTGATAACATTTGAGTTGAGGTCTAAAAAAGTAAGGGAAGAAAAGGATTCTGGCAGAAGGAACAGCAGTGCAGAGGCTGAAGTAGGGACAAGTTTGTGGTACTTGAGGAGCAGGGCAGGGTTACTGTGGCTGGGATGCAGAGAGAGATGTTGGTCGGGGAGGCTGGACCACAAGCAGGGGCAGAGACGCGGCCACGGGCCGACAGTCTGTGCAAGCCATGGGTGGTGGTGAGCAGAGGAGTGGCTTGATCATTTACGTGTTTAAAATATATTTTTTCCAACTCAAGTGGAGAATGAGTTGTAAGGGGGCAAGAGTGGAAGCAGGGAGATCAATGAGGAGACTAATGCCATAATCAGGGCCAGAGATCATGATGGTGGCTTGAACCAGAATAGTAGCTGAGCAGCAGGGGAGAAGGAGATACATTTGAGGTTTCCTCAGAGGTGGAGCCAATGAGAGCTGCTAACGGACTAAATGCAAGCTCACCCCAGGTCTGGGGATTTCCAATCTCAAAGCCCAGTTTCAGGATCAGGTGCAGGGGTCGCCCACCCTCGGGCCCAGTCATGGTGTTGCACATCCAGTAGCGGGAAGAGACCAGGGACCCCTCCCTAGGGCTTTGGTCAGTAGGGTGTGTGCAATGCTGTTCAGAGACAAGGAGGCTAGTGGGGATAGGGGGCAAGCGAGGGACAGGGGATGGAGAGAAATGAAGAGCTTGCTTTCCGACGTGCTGGTTCTGACACGTTGTGAGGCACCCAGTGTCAGTGTTGAGTGGGCTAGTGGATAAATGAGGGGAGAGAACTGCAGATAGGTGTGAGGGTTCTGGCTGAATAGAATAGGTGGTGTTCAGAGTCCGAGGCTGGAGGAGCTCACCTGGTGGGAGGTGTAGCTGGGGAAGACAAGGGGTCTCAGGACCCCTGGCATAGGCCAATGTTTAGAAGTCAGGGAGGTGAGGAAGATCCAGGGGAAGGGTGTCCCAGAAGCTCCGTGAGGACAGCGGTGCAGCAGAGTAGGAGGGAGCCACTGTGCCAAGTCTCTGAGAGGCCAGTGAGATGAGGCAGAGCCTGGAGCGGCCTCAGGGGCAGCGAGGGAAGAGATGAGGATGGGAAGAAGTGAGCACACCAGTTTTTCTTAAAGAAACACAAAGAGGGCCGGGCGCGGTGGCTCACGCTTGTAATCCCAGCGCTTTGGGAGGCCGAGGCGGGCGGATCACGAGGTCAGGAGATCGAGACCACGGTGAAACCCCATCTCTACTAAAAATACAAAAAATTAGCCAGGCGTGGTGGTGGGCGCCTGTAGTCCCAGCTACTCAGAGAGGCTGAGGCAGGAGAATGGCGTGAACCCGGGAGGCGGAGCTTGCAGTGAGCCGAGATTGTGCCACTGCACTCCAGCCTGGGTGACAGAGCGAGACTCCGTCTCAAAAAAAAAAAAAAAAAAAAAAGAAACACAAAGAGATAAAGTCAAGGGAGGGAAGAAAGTCAAGGGGCGGCTTCTAACGTGGGACATACTGGAGTGTGTGGGGACCCCTGGGAGGGCATGGGAGGGAAGGCAAAGAGACTGAGGTGGCTGAGCTTGCTGGGCTCTTCCTGAGAGCAGGGCATGCCTTCTACCCTGGCAGAAGGCAGGGAGATTCCGGGATGCGGAGATGGGGTCATTTCTGTCCAATGGCTTCTGAGTTCCGGATGAAATTCGAGGGACTTCACCCAGTGAGGGAGGGCGTGTCTGTGACTTGGCAGAGAAGGTGAGAAAGAGTCCTTTCCAGGTTGGGAGGGAGTGAGTAGATTTCTAGGCCAGGTTGAGGGTGTGTGGAAGGTGAGACCAGTCCCCTGCCTGTGAAGTTCTCCAACATCCTGCAGCTCTGGTGCAAGTATGGGCTGCAGGAAACTGAGGTTCCCTTGTGGTGCCATTACCACGGCTAAAGGGACTATTCAGAGGTGGCAGGGGTGGGAGGGAGGGAGAGATCAATGGAAGAGACCAACTCAAGGAACAGAAAGGCCTGTCCACAAAGGACGGAGATGCCGGCTGGCTCAGATGAGGCCTGAGCAAGCCAGGTGCCGGAACACAGCAGCATAGGCAATGTGTGCTGAGGAGTGAGTGAGTGAGCGAGTGAGCGAGCAAGTGAGTGAAATGGCCTCCAAGGGGTCTGCCTGTGTGAGGACGGGGGAGATGGTATGCACGCTCACCCCAGGTCTGCTGATTTCCGATCTCAGAGCCCAGTTTCAAAGTGAAGTGCAGGGGTCACCCACCCTCAGGCCCAGTCATGGGCACATCCTGAGTTCTCAGCACCTTCCAGGCGCTGCCATGATTGCTCGGTGAAAGCAAAGGAGCTCAGTGGCAGGCATCTTCCACTGCGCCATAGGGTAGCGGGCGGGGGTGCTGCAGGGGAGGTGCAGGCAGTGAGTGGCACTCTCTGAGGCTTCCAGGCCCAGGACTTCCTGCACCCCATCCCACTGTCTGGGGCCTGCCTTGGCTCCCAGAGACTGGCAACAGAAAATGGGGACAAGGGGCAGAAAATGGGGGACAGAAAATGGGGACAAGGGGCATGAAAGAAGCAGGGGAGGTGCACTTAGAGGTTAGTGGCTCAGGGCCAGATGGGGGTGTGCCCATGAATCCAGAGGGGAAGCCCTAAATGCGTGTCCCCAGGTCCATGCCAGAGCAGAGCCTGGGCCCCGGCTGGGGTTCACAGGGTGTGGAGCCCCTGATTCTCCTATCTGCCATCTCCATGGGCAGGGTTCTAGAGCACCTCAGCAGTCTCACCAGAGAAGTGAGCTTGGACTATGAGCGCAGCATGAACAAGATCAACTTTGACCACATTGTCTCTTCCAAGCCCGAGACCTTCTCCTACGTGACCCTCCCCAAGAAGGAGGAGGAGCAGGTGCCTGAGCGAGGTGAGCGTCACTGGACCAAGACGGGGGCCCCATGGCCATCCACCTGGCCAGAGCCCCCTCCCACCTTCCCCTCCAGGATCGTCTGCCCTGCCACTGAGGGCATCATCAGCCCAACACTCCCTGCACTTCCCCTGTTTCCAGCACTTGTCCCACTTCTCCCTGCTGCCTGGAGGGCTCTGGACCAGGGGAGGGGAAGAAGGCTCTTTTTGAACATATTAGTGGGAATAGCACAGAAGTTGCAAGGTGAATGTGTACTAGGAAACAATGCTTCAGCAGTAGGTGGAAGGGGCTCTGCTGATCTGACCTAAAGGATAGTCCTTCTTCCTCCAGTAGCAAGAGAGGAGACCGAGTCTCAGAGCAGGATCCCAGGGCCTGAGAACCCTCCTTGCTTTCAGCTCATCTGCCAACCTTCCTAGACTCAGCTTCCTGCATGTCATGTACTCCCGACGCAGGCTGGGGTGTGGACAGTGGGCATTCCAAGAGGTTCTGGTACCCACCCTTTCCTTCCTTGGTGCCCCAGGGCAGGCTGTGCGCAGACCTTAAGCTTGTGTGCAGCGTGGGCAGGAGTGGATGAGGAGAGGGTTCTTGGTTCTCATCTACTTCTCAGAGGAGCCTGTGACTAGGGGGTCCTGGAAGGAATTCCTTTACCCATCTCAGAGTAGGCACCTCACTGAAGAGCTTCAGCGCCACTCTGGCAAACTATGGAAAGGCGGGGCTCTGGGAACGCCAGTCACTCTTCAGGGAGAAGGCAGGAGTCACGGCCCTCCTTCAAGCACCCTGTGGATCTGTCCTGTCCACTGGTTTGGCCAGGCAGTGTCTGATCCTGGCCCTTGGCCCCTACCCCTGCAGGGCTGGTGAGTGTCCCCAAGTACCACTTCCGGGAACAGAAGGAGGACTTCACTTTCTTGTCCCTGCTCACACGGCCAGATGTCATCACGGCCCTCAGCAAGGTGAGGGCCGAGTGCAACAAGGTGACCGCCATGTCCCTGTTCCACTCGAGCCTCTCCAAGTACAGCCGCCTGGAGGAGTTTGAGCAGATCCAGTCACAGACCTTCTCCCAGGTTTGTGGGCGTCAAGGGCACAGAGGGGCAAACGCAGGGCAGACCCTTAGAACTGGCAGGCACGGGTCGCGGCTGCAGCAGAAGGCCAGGGTCAATGGGTCACGTGGTGAGGCTGTGAGCCCCTGCTTTCCTCAAAACCTGGCCTCAGCCTCTTCCTAGACCTTATTGGAGGCTGGGGTGGGGATCAAGGGTAGTGGCTCATCTTGGAGAGAAAGGGAAAACCAGGGCAGCCTCTCTTTCCAATCCCTTTCCATCCCAACTCTGGTTGCCTCTGAAGCAGATCCCTCGTCTTAGAAGGAGGAGCAGGACCCTCAGGCACCCCCATGTTGACCTGTGGATTGGGGTGTGAGGGAGGTGGGGCTGTACCCCCTCCTCACTCAACTCTGTCTCTGTCAGTCTCTCTACCTCATTCTCTGTCCTTCCCTCTTGGCCCGTTTTTGTCTTGTTCTCTGTCTCTCTGCTTCTCTCATCTCATTCTCTGGGTCTCTGTCTCTCGCTCATGGCTGGAGGGAAAGTCCTGCTTCTGCTGCCCTGTCCTCCCTCCCTCCTTTCTTCCCTCCTTCCCTGCCCAGCAGCCCTGGGCCCCCAGGGTCACATGAGGCTGTTGGTTGGCAGGGCTTGGCAGTAAGTTGGGGTAGGGGACATCCCTCCGCAGTCAGATGAGCCCTGAGCCGCCCCAAGTGCCCTGGTGCATAGAGTCCCTGAGTGCAGCTATAGGTGGTGGGTCCCCAGGGTGGCCATATGATGATGACTGTGGCCACTCCAGGTGCAGATGTTCCTCAAGGACAGCTGGATCAGCTCGCTAAAGGTGGCCACGCGCAGCAGCCTGCGCGACATGAGCAAGGGCTGGTACAACCTCTATGAGACCAACTGGGAGGTGTACCTCATGTCCAAGCTGCGCAAGCTGATGGAACTGGTGAAGTACATGCTGCAGGACACGCTGCGCTTCCTGGTGCAGGACTCACTTGCCAGCTTCTCACAGTTCATCAGCGACACCTGTTGCGGCGTGCTCAACTGCACCAATGACATGGTCTGGGGTGACGACTTAATTAACAGCCCCTACAGGTGGGGCCTGGCAGGGCGGAGGCACCTGTTGACACCAGAACTGTTCCTTGCTAGGCCCCAGTGGCTGGGATGGAGCAGGGTCAGGGACCAGGGCCAGGGTGCCCATCCATGCCAGGTCCCAGGCAGTAAGGAGAGCTGAGCTCCCTGCAGGCTGCTGGGCAATGTCCTGCCAGCCCTGGCTTGCATTGCTTCTGGTGACCTTCATTCACTCGATCATTGAGTTACTCAGTGGAGAAATATTCTTTGAGCACTTGCCATGAACCAGGCATGGTTCTAGGGGAACAAGAGAGGCCCAGTCCCTGGTCTCATGGGAAAGACAGGCAGCAAGCAGATAAATAAATACACACGGTCATTGCTGGTTTTGGCAGGGGCCATGATAGACACTGGGGGTGGGTCAAGGAGGAGGTGGCATCTGTGCCAAGACCTGAGATGTAAGAAGAAACAAGTTGTGAGGCGATGCGAGGTGGAGGCAGGTACAGGCAGAGAGATCAGCATGGGCAGAGGCACTGAGGGGAGGATGGGCCTGGCGCAGTTGAGGAAGGAAAGACTGGCCAGTGTGGCTGGAGTCAGGGAGGGGAGGGAGGGCTGCTCAGGATGGAGTGGGAGAGCTCGCAGGGACCAGGCCAGATATCACGGGGCCTCCTGAGGTCTCAGCTGGGGGCTGGATTTATTCTAAGTACAGTCAGAAGCCATCAGAGGGTTCCAGCTGGGATCCAGGCTTGGTTCTTGCTGCGTAGCGGAGATGGGAAGCCAAGGAAGATGGGCTCCTGGGGAGATTGTGGGGACTACAATGCCTAGGCCCTGGCAACCTCAGCACAGGGGTGGGGGGCCTCCCTCTCTTGTGGTGCTCATGGACCTTGGGTCATCTGAGGAGCAGAGGAACCTGTTTGGTTGGCCCAGGTCTTCCTCTCTGGTAACTTGGAGGTGTCTGGGAGGAAGGAGAAGGCAAGTATTGTGCATGGAGAGGCTCAAGAGTCATAGCGCTGGCAGGAAGGGCAGAGGACTGCCCCTGCACACAGGCCTCCTTGGCCTCTGGCCACAGTCAGCCCGCCATTGCCTGCAGGCCCCGGAAGAATCCCCTGTTCATCGTGGACCTGGTGCTGGACAGCTCTGGGGTGCACTATAGCACCCCACTGGAGCAGTTTGAGGCATCTCTGCTGAACCTCTTCAACAAGGGCATCCTGGCCACCCATGCGGTGCCCCAGCTAGAGAAGGTACATGCTGCAGCCTGAGCAGGCCCCAGGCACCTGCTGCCCTGGCTGCTGATTGCTCCCTGAGCTCGGGGTGCTGCCACAGTTCAACTGTATCACAGGCCTCCTCTCAGGCAGGCAGCATGCTCAGCCCTGTAAATCTCAAATATCCCATTTAATCCTCATCACAAGCTGCACTGTGACCTGTTAACACTCGCATTCTGTAGGTTGGGCTTGGAGAAGTGTAATAGCCTAAGATTGTGTAGCTGCTAGTGTCAGATTTTATAGGTGAGGCTTGGAGAAGTGTAATAGCCTAAGATTGCATAGCTGCTAAGTGTCGGAACTGCGATCTGAACCCTGGGCTTGCTGGTCCTCTGCTGCCACAGCCAGATCTGATGTAGACCCCACGCTCTGGATCCCACCCAGCTCTTGGCCTCTCTCTTCATCTCCAGAGGTGGACACAGGCCAGCTTCCACATACAGACCCTCTGTCCAACGTCCCCACCAGTCACTGCCACTGCACACACACCCAGCTGCACACAGCCCACTTCCAGGCCCAAGAGCCCCTGTAGTCCTAGCCCTTCTTGTTGCCTTTGCTGGTCAGTTAGAGCCCTCATGACCCGGCTGTCTTTTCTGCACCTTTTCTTGGTTCTGGGCTGAGTCAGGCCCAGGCAGAGTCATGCCCAGGCAGAGGAAGATGCTGCTCCTTGGTGGGCCTCACAGGGGCTTCTGGCCTTGTAAAGAGACAGCACAGCAAACCCCCTCCTCCCGCTGCATCCCCGCTTTCTGTGTTTGGCCACCCTGCCACACACTAGGCTTCAGGCCACATCCTGCCCCTGCTTGCCCTGCTCCTCGGGAGGACTCCCCATCTCCCCTGTGCTCATTCACCCCCTGGCTCATCCAGATCTGCCCTGCCACATGCCTTCCCTCCGCAGCTGGTGATGGAGGACATCTTCATCAGCGGTGACCCCCTGCTGGAGTCGGTGGGCCTTCATGAGCCACTGGTGGAGGAGCTACGGGCCACCATCGCCAGTGCCGTGGCCAAGGCCATGATCCCACTGCAGGCCTACGCCAAGGAGTACCAAAAGTACCTGGAGCTGAACAACAATGACATTGCCTCCTTTCTCAAGTGCGTACGTGTGCCCATGCGCATCGGAGGGTGTCCGTGTGTCTGTGCATGTGTATCCCCTGCGCACCCTGCTCACCATCCTCTGCCCCCTCCCATGTGCTTGCTGTCCTCAGAGCCTACCAGATGCAGGGCCTGTTGGCCCAGGAGGTGCGGGAGGTAGTGCTCACCCACCTGCGGGAGAAGGAGATCCTGGACAGCTCGCTGCCCAGCAGCATCATCATTGGGCCTTTCTACATCAACACCGACAACGTCAAGCAGAGCCTGTCCAAGAAACGCAAGGCCCTGGCCACTTCCATGCTGGACATCCTTGCCAAGAACCTGCACAAGGAGGTGGATAGTGTAAGTGCCCACCTGCCCCGCCTCAGTGACCACAGCAGCACACACGGACCCTCACATACACGGCAAGATGGCCCCAAGCAGGGTCTGGGGTGTCTGTGGACGCCCAAGCCAAGGGAAGGAGCTGGAAATCACCCTGCCCCATCCCTGCCTGTCTGCAGAGAGCTGTCCCATATGGGAGGTCCCAGGAAACGGGGGTTTCCACCTCCTTCCCCAGACTTGTAGAGGCCTGGGAAGCCTCACGAAGGACACCCTTGACGGACTTGTTTCATGGAGCTAGGGGATTCGAGTGCAGGCCTCAGAAGCCCTGCGTGTGTTGGTAGGGCTGGAGGAGGCTGAAAGGGTGAGGTGTGCCGGGTCACGCCCTTGCCCCGCTGACAGTCCTCAGCAACCCAGGGAGCCCACCAGGAGCACCCCTCTTGGAAAGCGCCCCAGGGCGTTGGGGTGGAGGGAACAGTTACCCATAGGGAGATGCTGGAGACCAAGGAGGAGGAGCAGGCGAGGGAAGGCAAGGGAGCAGCACGCTGCCCTCACCAGCGCCTCCTCCCACTGCCAGATCTGCGAGGAGTTCCGCAGCATCAGCCGCAAGATCTATGAGAAGCCCAACAGCATTGAGGAGCTGGCTGAGCTGCGAGAGTGGATGAAGGGCATCCCGGAGAGGCTGGTGGGCCTGGAGGTGAGGCAGGCACATGGGCACTGGGACCAGGGAGGCACAGGGCTGGTGTTAAGAGTCTGAGGGCTGGGGCAGGCAGGGGCTGGGAGGTCGGACTCAGGAGGCTGAGGGTGAGGTAGTTGGACAGAGGACAGATGGGGTTTAGGGGGTTGTGACCTGGGGCTTCAGAGCTCTGCTGTCTGGGGGTAGGGGGGCTGGAAGCTGGAGGTGTGGCAGCCATGGCTCTTGGAGCCCTGAGCCTGATGCTGCCCTTGCACCCTGGGCCTCCTCCCCTGGCCCAGGCCTCCCCACTCTGAAAGAGAGCAGCCCCTCTCTAGTACCCGTCTCTCTGGGGAGCCGGGTTCCAATTACCCACCCCCTCCCTGGCACACGTGAAGTTCTCATTACCACCTGTCTGTGCAGGAGCGGATTGTGAAGGTCATGGATGACTACCAGGTCATGGATGAATTCCTCTACAACCTCAGCTCAGATGACTTCAATGACAAGTGAGTGGGAGCTTGGCCCCCATGCCAGGTGCGGGGTGGAGCATGAGGGGAGCTGCTAAGCTGCAGAGGCTCCCAAATGCCCCAGCTGCCACAGTCTGTGCAGTCTCCCCAGAAACACCCCACTGACATTCCAGAAGCCAGGGCTCCACACATGGGCCGGGACCAGCCAGGGCCAGGTGGCCAGTGGGGCAGAAGGAATTCATTTGGGCCTCTTGGCCTCAGCTGCTCCCCAACCCTGTCTCTGTCCTGTCAACGGCCTGGCAAACGTTTTGCTTGTTGTTTTTTGGAATAGAGTTTTGCTCTGTCACCCGGGCTGGAGTGCAGTGGCGCCATCTCAGCTCATTGCAACCTCCGCCTCCAGGGTTCAAGTGATTCTCCCTGCCTCAGCCTCCTGAGTAGCTGGGATTACAGGTGCCCACAACCATGCCCGGCTAATTTTTATATTTTCAGGGGTTTCACCATGTAGGCTGGTATCGAACTCCTGACCTCAGGTGATCCACCCGCCTCGCCCTCCCAAACAGCTAGGATTATAGGCGTGAGCCACCACGCCCAGCCTGACACACGTATTTTACTGTGGACCTAGGGTTTCCTGTTTGTGGCTGGTGCCCTTTGGGGTTCTTGGGAGCACTGAGAGAGGCAAAGCTCAGCCTGGTGGGCAGTCCCTGGAGAGGGGCATTTGTCCCCACCCAAGTCAAAAGCCTTGTGGGAAACAGCCTTAGGTGCCCTTTTCCAACCAAGCCTTACTGAGGCCGCCAGAGACTCCATACCCAGTGCTGCCTCACAGATGTTGGGGGAGTCAGGACCGTCAGGGCCCTGCCCAGGAAAGGGAGATACTGGCAGACAGGGCACCTGGGTGCTCAGGGGGAACTCCCCCGGGGCCAGCGTCCCCAGGCCGGCTGCAGGTGGAAGCCCCACATCCCACAGATCCCCTGTGTCAGCTGGGAAAGGGAGTTGGTCTGACCTGAAGGCAGCTGGCCTGAGGGCCCTGGCTAGAGACTGTGGCTTTGCCTTCTCTGAGGAAAGGCCCCTCTGGCCCCTGAGGCTTAAGAGGGGAACTTGGCCTCACTCTTCTCACTTCCCCTTGGTCCCTGTCACTACACTGGGCACCTTGGGTCTGCATCTCACTGGATGCAGACTGCAGCTCCCAGGGGGCAGGGCAGCCTCCCTGATGGTGGCAGTCGCGCCTCCCAGCTCACCTGCACTTTCCAGCTGTCCGGCCCCAAGTGGCCTCCACAGCTGCCTGGATTTCCCCTGAACCCCTTCTCACTGGCTGCCTGGGTGCCTGGTGGGATGCCCCTGCCTGGCCTTGCCACTCCACCACTTCAGCCATGATATTTCTCCCAATCTCCACCCCCATCCCGGCCAGATGGATTGCCAGCAACTGGCCTTCTAAGATCCTTCGGCAGATAGAGCTGGTGCAGCAGCAGCATGTGGAGGATGAGGAGAAGTTCCGCAAAATCCAGATCATGGATCAGAACAACTTCCAAGAGAAGCTGGAAGGGCTGCAGGTGGGGCACGGCTGCAGGCTTGGTGCTAGATGCACCCCCCACCACATACATGCACAGTTCTCCAGGGCCTGGCCTCACTTCTTGCATTCAGGAGGTGCTGAGTCAACATGTGATAGGCGAGCAGATGGATGAATGAATAAATGGCTGAAAGAATGAACTCAAAGGCTAAAGAGATGCCTAGGCAGCAAGCTCCAGAAAGATTCAGAGCAGTAAAGTCCCCAGCTCTTCTGTTGTGTCCTTGGTGGCCTACTGGGCAGTGGGCACAGTGTCAGGGCACTGGGTCTCCCCTAGCTTTGCTGTGAGGAACCTGCTCACTCCAGGAGAACAACCTCCTTAGAACTGGGAGGAGTGGACGTTCTGGGACCTCCAGTTCCCTGGGTTTGCATGGGAAGGCGTGGACACAAGTGGGGCTGCAGGGGCATCTGACCCATTGCTCCTTGGCCTGCAGCTGGTGGTAGCTGGCTTCTCCATCCACGTGGAGATTTCGCGGGCACACGAGATCGCCAATGAGGTACGGCGTGTCAAGAAGCAGCTGAAGGACTGCCAGCAGCTGGCCATGCTCTACAACAACCGCGAGCGCATCTTCAGCTTGCCCATCACCAATGTAGGCCTCCTGCAGGCACTCTGCCCCCAGTCCCCCAGGCTTGAGGAAGCAGCTCATGTAGATGCAGCTGCCAGGAGCCAGGGCTCTGGCATTTGGGGGCAGGACCCAGCAGGCTGCACAGTGGAGACAGCCCAACCCTGGCCCTCAGGTTGAGGAGGCCCCTGGTACCAGGCAGGGGGCCTGAGGGTCAGCCCAGGTCTGGTGCAACAGCTCAGAGCCCAGATCTCAGGTGGGAAGAGAAGAAGGGAGGCCAGGCCCAAGTGTGTGGGGGCAGGGTCAGGGACATCAGCCAGGAGCAAGGGAGAGGGAGAGGACCTGACCCAAGAAGGGGCAACATGGAGAGAGACTGGAAAGCGTCCCAAGACAGCCCCGGCCCTGCCCTCCTGTCCCTGCAGTATGACAAACTCTCCAGGATGGTGAAGGAGTTCCAACCTTACCTGGACCTTTGGACCACAGCCTCTGACTGGCTGCGCTGGTCGGAGAGCTGGATGAATGACCCCCTCTCCGCCATTGATGCTGAGCAACTGGAGAAGAACGTGGTTGAAGCCTTCAAAACCATGCACAAGTGCGTGAAGCAGTTCAAGGACATGCCAGGTAGGGAGCCAAGCCGGCCAATCCCCTCCTCCCTGCCTCTGCTGCCTGCCTCTCATGCCTTTCTGTCCTACCCGGCAGCCTGCCAGGAAGTGGCCTTGGACATCCGGGCCCGCATCGAGGAGTTCAAACCATACATCCCGCTGATCCAGGGGCTGCGCAACCCTGGCATGCGGAACCGGCACTGGGAGACACTGTCCAACCAGATCAACATCAACGTCAGGCCCAAGGCCAACCTGACGTTTGCTCGTTGCCTCAAGATGAACCTGCAGGACCATATCGAGAGCATCAGCAAGGTGGCCGAGGTGGCTGGCAAGGAGTACGCCATTGAGCAGGTGGGCAGCCACCAGCGGGCCCAGCCACCCCAGCCAGGCCCTGCCGGACAGCCTGGACTCCTGCTCTGGCAACCACAGCCACTTGCGAGGATGACAGTAATAAGCCCCATCCCTGGGGTCATGAGGCCCAGGGGTTGAGATGCATTCTATTAAGTGAGTTAATAATGCACATAAAATTCTTGACAGTGTCCACCATTGCTATTATTCTTCAGTTACTCCTCTCAAGAGCCCCAGGAAGGAGCTAATAGCATTAGCCTCAATTTAACAGATGAGTCAGGCCGGGTGCAGTGACACATGCCTGTAAATCCCAGCACTTTGGGAGGCTGAGAAGGAAGGATCGCTTGAGCCCAGGAGTTTGAGACCAGCCTGGGCAACATAGGGAGACCCCCATCTCTACAAAAAAGATATTAGCCAGGCATGGTGGCACATGCTTGTGGTCCCAGCTTCTTGGGAGGCTGAGGCTGCAGTGAGCAGTGATTATGCCACTGCACTGCAGCCAGAGAGACAGACTGAGACCCTGTCTCAAAACAAAACAAAAGAAAACAAACAAACAAAAAAACAGATAAGTCAATTAAGGCTCAGAAAGGTTCAGCAACTGGCCAGGGTGACACAGTAAATGCTGGAGGTGAGACCAGTGCCCACACTCCTCCTAACCTTAGCTGCCTCCCAACATGTGCGTACAACCACATGCAGCCCACATGTAACAGTGAACTGGGCTGAACACAGTGGCTCATGCCTATAATCCCAGCACTTTGGGAGGCCGAGGCGGGTGGATCACCTGAGGTCAGGAGTTCGAGACCAGCCTGGCCAACATGGTGAAACCCAATCTCTACTAAAAATACAAGAAATAGCCGAGTGTGGTGGCACATGCCTGTAATCCCAGCTACTCGGGAGGCTGAGGCAGGAGAATTGCTTGAATCTGGGAGGCAGAGATTGCAGTGAACCAAGATTGTGCCACTGTGCTCCAGCCTGGGTGACAGAGCAAGACTCCACCTCAGAAAAAAAAAAAAAAAAAAAAAAGAGTGAATTGGCCCTGAATTTAGATGAGGGGCTCACACAGGACTTGTTGCCAGACAAGCCGAGAGTATTTGCCAGAGCGGCCATGTGGAGGTCATGGCCAGGTACTGTCTGCTGCTTCCCTGGGCAGGGCTGGTCAGATAGCAGCAGGACAAACCCCTCCCAGGACTCAGTCTGGCTTGTCCCCCACCCCAGGCACTGGACAAGATGGAGAAGGAGTGGTCGACCATCCTGTTCAACGTACTGCCCTACAAGGCGACAGACACCTACATCCTGAAGAGCCCGGACGAGGCCTCACAGCTGCTGGACGACCACATCGTCATGACCCAGAGCATGTCATTTTCACCCTACAAGAAGCCTTTTGAGCAGCGCATCAACTCCTGGGAGAACAAACTGAAGCTGACCCAGGTCGGCCCTCCCCACAGTCCTTCCCTCATCGCTCCCCCACTTCAGAGAGCCCAGCCCACAGGTGTCACTGATGGTCTCCGGGTGGGGTTCAAAGCATTGCAGTGCCTTGCCCCCATTCACACAGCCCCTGGCTCTCTGGCAGGCCCCGCCCTACTGCATTCAGAGGGGGGCAACTAGGATGGGCTCTCCATCCATGAGGTTCAGCTACTGGATGAAGCAGATAAGGGTGCGTAGGGGCAGCATTTGGGTCCCAAAATGTGGCTGAGGATGGGCCTGAGAACTGCCAGCTGGCCTCCCCAGGGCTGCCTGAGCTTGGGACAACCAGGACCTCCACTACTGATACTTTCTGGGCCAGATGTCACAAGGCCCCAGAGCACCTCAGTGCCCTTTCCCACCCTGTCCTGAGCTTCTGTTCTCATCTCATTTGGAGCTACCTTGGTTGAGGGGACTGGGCCACCAGGGACTGCACTTGTCTTGGGATCTCAAGGCCAGAGGCAAGGGCTGCCCACAGAGCCCTGGAGGGCAGTTCCAGGGCCAGCCTGCAGATGTGACTGTGATATCCCCTTCCCCGGGCCTCCCTGAGAGCTGTTCAGAGACCTCCGGCGAAGGCCAGCAGCAGGTACGGAGGGCTCATCTGTGTGCCTGGACCACGCAGAGATGCCTGAGCTGGTCAGCACTGTCCCAGGTCCCCCTCTGCTCATGCTGTCCACTCGACCTGGAGTTCGACACCCGCCTTCCATCTCCTCCAAGGCCCAGAAACAAGCAGCCTCGCCAACTCTCCCTCACCCTCCTTCACCCTCCTTCAAGGGGTTCCGACCGAGGCCATTGTCAGTGCCTCTCACAGAGTCCACTACACATGCTGGGCCCATGATTCAGGGGCAGAACTGGCCCCTTAGTGGGCTGTGGGCCCCTCGAGGGAAGGGACCAGGCCACATTCCCCTCTGTTTCCCCTAGTGCCCACCAGGGCCTGGCACAGTCCTGACACTGCTGACTGTGACCCCCATCCCATGAGGAAGAAATGGATGAGTGCGTGAGTTTGCACTGAGGGGAGAAGACGAGATACATCCTGAATGGGGAATTTGAAGGCGGAAGGGGGAAATGGCTCATTTTGAAGATGTCTCACCCTTGGACTCATGTTTCAGAGAGTATTTTAGGACTCTCACACTCAAGACCTATTGCATCTCAGAGAATCCTGGGGTCATGGACCCAGAAGTCCTTCCAGGAAGGAGGCTGGTTTGTCTCCCAGGCACCGAGTCTCTCCTGTCACTGCAGGCTTTGCTGGCGTGGGTGTGTTCCTCCCTTTGGAAGAGCAGCTCCCCCGGCTCCTTTGGAGGCTTGGGCATCCTGTGGGGATGTGGGACTTCTCTGGAGGGCAGGCATCCCTGTATCCTCTTTGTTCCCTGGAGTATCACAGATGACAGCACCATCTAGAAATCTCCCTGTAGACATTGGCTTTGGTGTCCAGTGCTCTGCCCAACATGCTGGTGGGGTGAAATGTCTCAGTCATTGGGACAAACCCCAGCTTGGACCCTGACAGTCTGTATCACACCCCTCCCTGCCCCTTCCCTCCCCAGGAGGTTCTGGAGGAGTGGCTGAACTGTCAGCGGTCTTGGCTCTACCTGGAGCCTATCTTTAGCTCTGAGGACATCAACTGGCAGCTGCCTGTGGAGAGCAAGCGCTACCAGACCATGGAGCAGATCTGGAAGAAGATCATGAAGAATGCCTACGAGAACCGGGAGGCAAGCTCAATGGGGGTGGGAGGGGCAGCTGGGATCCCCAAGGGCCCTGGTCACATTGCTGGTAGCCTCCTAGTCTCTTCCCTCCCTACACAGAAAAGGCTGGTGGACAAGCGTGAGGATTTGGTCTTGACCCATGTCCTCCAGAGTGGGCTCCCCAGCCTCAGAGTTGCTCCTTAGAGGCGCAGTCACTGACAGTTTTTCTCTTGGAGATCCACAGCCCATATTAGCATTTTTTGTTGGTTTGTTTTTGTTTTTTTTTGAAACGGAGTTTTGCTCTTGTTGCCCAGGCTGGAGTGCCATGGTGCAATCTCGGCTCACTGCACCCTTCACCTCCCTGGTTCACCTCCCAGAGGCTGAGACAGGATTCCCCTGTCTCAGCCTACCAAGTAGCTGGGATTACAGGCATGTGCCACCACGCCCGGCTGATTTTTTTTTGTTTTGTATTTAGTAGAGCTGGGGTTTCACCATATTGGTCAGGCTGATCTCAAACTCCTGACCTCAGGTGATCCACCCGCCTCAGCCTCCCAAAGCGCTGGGATTACAGACGTGAGCCACCACGCCCGGCCCATATTAGCATTTTAGAAGCCCTGACAAGTCCTGCGGCAAAACAAACTCTTTAGCTTTGTTTAACTCTAACTTGTTTGACCATAGAATTTTTTCTGTGGGGCTGATGGATGCAGCCACTGGCTCAGGGAGAATTTTTCTGCATCTTCCTTCCCAGGCCCTGCTGAGGGGCTCCGGCTAGTGTGGGTGCTCTGGGATGAGCCTGCCTTGCTACCTGGACCATGCTCACTGCCCATTTCTGTGCATGGCCCGGGCCCTGCAGGTGATCAATGTGTGTTCTGACCTGAGAATGCTGGATAGCCTGCGGGACTGCAACAAGATTCTGGACCTGGTGCAGAAGGGCCTCAGCGAGTATCTGGAGACCAAGCGGAGCGCCTTCCCCAGGTGAGTGCCACCTGGCCCATGCCTGGTCTGCCACTGTCTGCCCATAAGGCTGAGGCATCCAGGGCCCTGCTCAGGCTAGGGTGCGGAGATGTCAGCAGGGCTGGGGCAGCTGGGGCCCAGGAAGCCTGCACGACCCGCTTCCTCACCCCTGTTCCCCTGGCAGATTCTACTTCCTGTCAGATGACGAACTACTAGAGATCTTGTCGCAGACAAAGGACCCCACGGCCGTGCAGCCACACCTGCACAAGTGCTTCGAGAACATCGCCCGGGTGGGCAGCTGGGCCCGGGGCTCAGGGCCGGGAGCATGGGGTGTCTTCCCAGGGAGAACATCTCTCCTTTTGTGATGAGCCATTTTAGCAGGAAATGTGGCAAATGACATTCCTCGTCTTTGGAGACACACCTGGGGCCTGTGGGAGGAAGGTCAACTGCAGAATCCCCAGCTCAGGGCTGGGGGCCCTGGATTTCCAACTCACCAGGTGCTCCCTGTGTCCCCAGCACACTGCAAAACCCATGAGGCCAGAGGCCTGTGACCCGCCTTGTCTTCCCTCATCTATGCAGGAGGCCGGGGACATGCAAGGCAGTCAGCCTCCTTCCCCAAAGCCTGCTTCATGCCGGGCCTGGGCTGGGGCCTGACCACTGCTGGGGAGAAGGCAGGCCATCCAGCCTGGGAAGGCCCAGCCAAGATAGACTTTCGGGGGGACAGGAAGGCAGGGCTTTCTTCCTGAGGTGGAGGGCACTGGGCAGGCTCAGCGCTGGGGCTGTGGTGGCCAGGGCATCTGGGCACACCAGGGGTGACCCCACTCCTGCTCCTCCACTGCTTGCAGCTGCTGTTCCAGGAGGACCTGGCGATCACGCACATGTACTCAGCCGAGGGGGAGGAGGTGCAGTTGTCCTTCTCCATCTACCCCTCCAGCAACGTGGAGGACTGGCTGCGGGAGGTGGAGCGCAGCATGAAGGCCAGTGTGCACGACATCATTGAGAAGGCCATCAGGGCCTACCCCACGGTAAGCCGCCCGCAGCCCGTGCAGCCTTCCACCCCTGCGCCCCTCTCCTCTGCTCCGTCTCAGTGCCCCTCCTGCTCCAGCCGGCCTCGTCCTCAGGCTGCAGCCATGAGGTCCCTGGGGGCTCAGGTGGGACTCTGGAGTCTTTCCTTTCCACACACACTCCAGAAAGTGAGACTCACTCCTAATGATCATCGGGATGGCTGTTTCGGTTCCCAGCACTCACTGGGTGCCAGGCTCCAGGCTGGGCCCTCTCCTGCAGTCTTTCTCTCAGCTCTATGACCATAACTGGCAGCTGGGCTCTAGGTGACTCCCCAGCCTGCAGAGTCAGTTCAGAGATATCTCTGCCACCCTGAGAAGCCCAGAGCATAAGGGCTTCCCTGCTCTGAAGGGACTGGTGGCATCAACAACTGGAGCCAAGTCTGAAAGGCCAGAGCACAGACAGCATTCAGAGGAAGAAGAAAGAATGGGATTGGGGCTGTGGCTGTCCAGGTCAGCCTGCCCATGCTGTCTTCCCAGATGCCCAGGACCCAGTGGGTTCTGAACTGGCCTGGCCAGGTGACTATCGCTGGGTGCCAGACCTACTGGACCATGGAGGTGGCAGATGCTCTGGAGGCCGGCGACCTCAGAAGCCAACTGTTCCCCCAGCTCTGCCAGCAGGTTGGAGTCAAGAGGACCCCTGTCTGTCCCCCTCCACCCCTTACATGGCAAAGGAGGGCCCAGTCCCTCCGGAAGCTTTCTCCAATGTTGAGCCCGGAAGAGGCCCGGGGTTGGGTCTAAAGGGGAGGTCAGACACCCTTGAAGTGTCTCACAACCAGCCACCTGCAGGAAGGACAGGCCTGAGGCGATGCCCCCTCCCCAAGGGTCAGTGAGGGAGCCACGCGCCTGGTCCCTCCTGCACAGTACCGCAGGCACCCCTTGCCCTGTGCTCCGGTGCCTTGCCAGGCTCCCCCTCCCGGCCTTGAGGGTTCAGGCAGCACCACATGCTGCAGGGAGGCAGACGCCAGGCGTGTGCCTTCATTCTACTTCCTTCCTTCCCCTGCCCGGTCCCTGGTCCCCTTCCAACTCAGACCATCAGAGCCCCCCAGGATAGAGGGACTGTTCGTGGTGGAAGCCCACCCTCTGTGAAAGGGGAGGGTGAGCCTCCTCGTGGTACCCTGATGTTTGACAGTGCGCCCCATTCCTGCAGCTCAGTGATCTGGTGGCCCTGGTGCGGGGGAAGCTGTCCCACATACAGCGGGCGGTGCTGTCAGCGCTAATCGTCATTGAGGTCCACGCCAAGGACGTGGTGAGCAAGCTAATCCAGGAGAACGTGGTCAGCGTGAAGGACTTCGAGTGGATCTCACAGCTGAGGTGAGGACGTGGGGGATGCCTCCAGGGCCAGAGCAGCTGCCAGGAAGGGGCAGGGGAAAAGAGGAAAGTCAGTTAGCAATAAGCTGGTCCCTGTCCTCGAGGTTCTGGGACAAGCTGGGTATGGGTGCCTTGATGCCCTCATTCCCAAAAAGAACCCTCTCTCCTTGACCATATACCCTGCCCAGTGGCCCAAGGCCCCATGGCCAGGCCCTCATCTCCCTGCACCGCCAGGTACTACTGGACAAATAATGACCTGTATATCCGTGCTGTGAATGCTGAGTTCATCTATGGCTACGAGTACCTGGGCAACAGTGGGAGGCTGGTGATCACGCCCCTCACCGACAGGTGAGGGTTCCCTTCTTGCTCCTTCCTACACTAAGACCCTCCGTCCAGTTCTTTCTGGCCCAGGAATCCAGGGACCATGGCCACTCTGGGGTGATCTAGTCCATCAGAGCAGTGCAGGATTAGGACCAAGGGCTTTGGGCTCAGACCTCAGTTCTGCCCGTCACAGGCAGAGTGACTTCGGGCAGGTGACTTGACCCCTCTGTGCCTGAGTTTCCTCTGAGGCCTCCTCATGGTGGTAATGAGAATTTCATGAGCTGATACATGTAGAGCTCTCAGCACAGATGTGGCACTCAGTGAGCATCTAATGGGTATGCGCTTTCCTGTTTTTATCCATCAATTCTTCCTTTAATATGCCAGAGAAACTGAGCTGAGAGACATTACGGGTGAGCTCTTCTCTAATAGTTCTCTCCTAGCTCAGTCAGTCATGTCATCTTGCCGCCTGTGTCTAGCACCAGCTGGATTTTCAAGCTGTGTTTTGAGTGAGGGAAGTGAAGTGTGGCCACATGTCGGCCATCCCCAGGGGTCCCTGGGCCAAGCTGGGCAGGGCGGTGAAATGGGACAGGGAAAGCGCTAGGCAGGTATCCACAGGCTCCAGTCCTGACCCCGGAGCCAGGGCTGGGCACACCCCGGCCCCCCAAAAGGGGACGGGGCAAGAGGCCCCAGTCCACAGGAAATTCCAAGGAAAGGGGGAGTGTCCAGGCCATGTGCGGCCCGAGCCCACCTCCTCTCTCTCCTGCAGGTGCTACCTGACACTGACCGGAGCTCTGCACCTCAAGTTTGGGGGTGCCCCAGCTGGCCCAGCAGGCACAGGCAAAACTGAGACCACCAAAGACCTGGGCAAGGCCTTGGCCGTACAGACTGTTGTGTTCAACTGCTCTGACCAGCTCGACTTCATGGCCATGGGCAAGTTCTTCAAGGGCCTGGCCAGGTGAGGCTGGGCGTGAGCATGGCACAGGATGGGATAGCACGGCCTAGCTCTCCTTGGGGAGGGCTAAGTGAGGGCACTGCCTGAGAGGGGCCTTGAAGGATGGTGGAGGGGACAGAAGGGGTGATAGGCATCAGGGCTTGGTCCCGGGGGCACTGGGGTGGGGAGTGTTGGTGGGTTGAAGACTGAGCTGATGGAGATTGCCCCTGAGGGCTTCCTCCCAAGTGGAGTTGGAGGGGGCCCTCAGCGGGAGGTGCCCAGGTTGGGCTCTGAACACATGTGCCCCATCCAATGTTCCGGCCTCACTCAGTGCTGGGGCCTGGGCCTGCTTCGACGAGTTCAATCGCATCGACATCGAGGTGCTGTCAGTGGTGGCGCAGCAGATCACCACCATCCAGAAGGCGCAGCAGCAGCGGGTGAGCCTGGGGGCCCCACCTTACTCCTTCAGATCTGCCACGCTCACGCCACCATACTGCTCCCCATTGCAGGCTGAGAAGCCAGGCGCTAGGGTCCACCCTGGGTCCAGCCTCTCTTGTCCCAGGGGGCACACCCTCACCCCAGTCTGTGGGCAGCTCCCAGGCCAAGCTGCAGGGGATGAAGCGGTCCCCTCCTCATTATATCCTGACCTTTATGGAAAGCCCTAGGCATTGTTCCTCTCTCTAGCCAAGTGCAGGGCGGCCAGGGACCTTGTTCTGGGGACAGGAGCTGAGAGGCTGGCAGTTACCCCCTCCCCCACTTCCCCTAGTCAGGCTGAGCTTGCCTGGGGCTGGGGAATTGGGGGTGGAGCGAGTGGGAAGCAGGAGATGTGGAGACCTCCAAGGGCCTGAAGCCAGGAGCTGGGAGGCCATGGGTAGCCACTGGGGTCTGAGGTTTCAGGCCAGATCCTGAGAGAGGGTACAACCCATGATCAGGGGTCCAGGCCTAGCCTACCAGCTACAGCCAGGACAGGGGCATCAACAGGGGACAAGGGGCCCACTCAGAGGAGGGGACAAGGTTGGGCACCCTAGTCCCAGGCAAGTCAGCCTCTCCCCACTGCAGGTGGAACGCTTCATGTTTGAGGGTGTGGAGATCCCACTGGTGCCATCCTGCGCAGTGTTTATCACCATGAACCCAGGCTACGCTGGCCGCACGGAGCTGCCTGACAATCTGAAGGCAAGTGCAGGCCCAGAGTGGCCCAGGAAGCACCAGAGCTCTAGCCTGAGTTCAGAGATGCTAAGTCACTTATGCAAGGACACAGTTGTTTGGACTCCAGGGACTGTGATTCCCTTTGGCAGCCCCCTAGCCATGGCGGGGAGGCCTCAGGGCCTCAGACTTGTCCTCAGGGCATGGGAGAAGTCAGGCTGCCTATGGATGTGGTGTGGAGGGGGAATCTTATGAGACCTGTTCACCCTGGGCCTTCAGGAGAAACAGGAAAACAGGAGCCAAGAGTGGCATCTCCTGAGAGTCATGTGGGGGCAGGTTTGGATCAACACAAAGGATCCACTCCATTGGCAGAGCTACCAGCCTCAGGGGAGTGAAAGCCTCAGCTGTGGCAGGCTTGGTGCAGCAGGGAGTCCCAGTGCATTAGGGAGGAGGGCCAGATGAAGCTGGGGGTGCTCTGGGGGTGAGCCCTGTCTGCTATTCACATGTGCACTGTGTGTCCCAGGCGCTCTTCCGACCCGTGGCCATGATGGTTCCAGATTACGCCATGATCGCTGAGATCTCCCTCTATTCCTTTGGCTTTAATGAGGCCAGTGTGCTGGCTAAGAAGATCACAACCACCTTCAAGCTGTCTTCTGAGCAGCTCAGCTCCCAGGTGCTGTCCTGCCCTGATGGGGTTCCAGGGTCTGAGAACTTCTGCCTGCTCCCAGCCTCCAGGGCACCTGCTGAGGGCCGGGCTCTATGTCTGGTGCTTTATAGGCATTACCTTGTGGGCTTCTCCCAGCAACCCTTGGAGATAGGAATTACATGCCCATTTGTCAGCTGAGGACACTGAGGTCGTAGGTAGCTAAAGGTCTAGCCAGGCTCATGCAGTACACAGCAGCGCTGGAGCAGGAGCCAGGAACAGACGCCCATGTGGCTAGTTCAGGTGCAAGGGCCTTAATCATTAGGGCACCAAGAGTTTCAGAACCCCAGGCTGGGGAGCAAGTGCACCTGGGCCTTGTGGGGACCAGAGCAGGACAGCCAGGCCCTCCGAGCCTCCCAGCACCACCATCCTACCACTCAGCTTGCTGAGCCCAGATTCCAAGGACAGATGGGGCGGCCCAAGCACCAGTGCTGGTGGATGAGCTTTCCTGTTCAGCTTGGTTCCCAAACAGGCCCCCACTTTGCAGCAGCAGAGACGAGTCCCACCTGTGGGCTAACATGCTATCAACTTAGTTTGTCTTCCATCATGATTTCAGAAAAAAATCCCTGGTGTCACCCTAATGGGCCTTCTCTGGGTCACCTGCTCATCCATGAACACCAATCACTGTGGCCAGGGGTAATCAGTACTACCTTTGGCCAGATGCAGTCCACCAAAATCTATGAGCTAGAATAGATACAGCCTGTTACCAGGAAAAGCAGTGGCAGTTCATCACAGTGCACTCCTGGGTGCTGGCACTCCCACACACCCTTCTTTCCAAAATGCTCCCCACCCCCAATCAGAGCAACTATCCCACATGGTTTTGGAAATGCACTCAACTCTTCCCAAGTAGAAATGACCCAAAGTCAAGCTCAGCCTCTTCATGTAGCTCCAAGTCCAAGATTTCTGGAACATATGCTAGTCTATGGGTTGGGTCTAGATGGAGTCCTCTTGGTTGGGCACCATGGGGCAGAATGATTAATTTAACTATTTCCAACACACTTACTGTGTAATGAAGAGAAACAGGCTGGGGGAAAAAGCTCGGTGGTGTGGCCAGAAAGACGGGTCTGGAGAGATGTTATGGGAGAATGTTAGAAGGAAGCTCAAGGGCCATCAAGGCCAAGCTGATTGTTGCACAGATGGGAAACTCCTTCATTCACTTTTCCAGCACAGCTAGAGGGCCCTCCTGCCCCTGGCCATGTGCTGGGACCGTGACCAAAGGATGCAGGATGGGTATCGGATAAAGGAGGGGGCTATCGGGACAATAAAGTACAGGGTGCCAGGGGAGCCCAAAGAAGGTGCGCCTGCCCAGGCTGGGCATGTAGGTGGTCCCAGCAGGTCTGCAAGGGAAGTGCTGTGAGCTGGTGATGAGACTTGGCCAGCTGCCAGGTGGGAGGCAGAGTGTTCCAGGCAGAAGCCTCGGAGAGGGACAGTGCTCACCCATGCCTCCTTCTGTATGGCGACAGGATCACTATGACTTCGGGATGAGAGCCGTGAAGACTGTGATCTCGGCTGCTGGGAACCTCAAGCGAGAAAACCCCAGCATGAATGAGGTGAGCTCCACCCAGCAGGGCTCCAGGAGTGGAACTCTGGGAGGGCTCCTGGGCAGCTGGACGGCAGCTGGCCCACTGCCCTGAAGGCTCAGCTGGCACCTGCTGCAGGAGCTGATCTGCCTCCGGGCCATCCGTGACGTGAATGTGCCCAAGTTCCTGCAGGAGGACCTCAAGCTCTTCTCTGGGATCGTGTCCGACCTGTTTCCCACCATCGAGGAGGAGGACACGGACTACGGCATCCTGGACGAGGCCATCCGCGAGGCCTGCAGGAACAGCAACCTCAAGGATGTGGAGGGTGAGCCTCGAGCCCTGAGAGTTCGTGGAGGGGCTGGCCCTGGCCACCTTGGAGTCCAGGTCAGGGGGACAGAGACAGGACAATCCAGCCCCAGGGGCCTTCACACCTGGCCAAGTGTGCTGCAGGCCCAGGCTCTCAGCCGAGCAATCCAGAGGCAGGGCAGATGTCCCGGCCCGGTCTCCACTAAAACCCGCCTGGTAGTGGGGAGGCAGGTGTTGTCCCCTTCCCAGGCCCTCCTTCCCGTGTGGGCTGAGAGCCCTGGGCTCCTCTTGGGCCTTGCTTCATCAGGGCCTGGCCCTCGCTGGGATGTAACTGGAGTTTCAAGGCCATATTCCTTGCACCCCAGCCCACCTCACCACAGCCACCATTCACTCTTCCAAAGGCCTCTTGTCTCCACCCCACTAGCGGGACTTGCCCACATTCCTTGTTGAGTGACACCCCTGGTGTCACTGCGCTAAAGAAAGAACATTTGGGCCCTTCCTTCACTGACTTGTTGCAAAGGCCACCATGTGTGTGGGAGGGCTGGGGGGACACTGCCCTCAAATAGACTCCCTCTCATCCTGAACTCTCGCCCCTCATAGTAGGATGAGGGTCTCAGTTCATCCGCAGCCGGCCACCCCTTCCAGCAGGTCCTTTGGTGGGGCTGCGGGAGGAGCTCCTCCGGGAAGCCATGGCCAGTCACCCTGGCCACACAGGGCCCTTCTCGGGACCCCAGGCAGTTCCTGCTCAGCCCTGCAAGGCCTCTCCCAGGTGCCCTCCATTGCGCTTCAATTCCAAGTGCAGCTTGAATGCTTCCTCCTCTGGTCACCTCCAACACCCGACCCCAGCAGGCTTGTTGAATGAAGCCTCAAACTCTTCTCTCCCTCACAGCCTTAGGTCACCTTTGCCATCCCTGGTTGATTGGGCCCTATCCCTTTGTCAGGAACCCCTGGACCTGCAGGGCCATAGCCACCACCACCCTTCTTGGGCCAAAGTGAGGCATTTATTCCCTACCCCCATGGGCCTGGCCTCTGCCTGCTGGCAGCTGTCTCTATAGCTCCTGACTGACCCTAGGATCTTGTCTCTAGGAGTTTGCTCATAGGAGTCAGCACTTAATTGGGGTGGTGCTCTCAGCAGGCTGGGGCTGAAGTTGGGGCCTATGGCACCTGACACTGAGCAAGCTGGTGATGGCTGACCACCTGACCAATGGCTGTGAAGGAATTGTAGTCACAGTGGAAAGAATGGCTGGCATTTACAGAGTTTCTACTCTGTGCCAAGTTCTGTGCTTAGGGCTTCACCTGCCCCTGCCTATGATGTATGGTGCTACCACCATCCTCATTTTATAGATGAGGAAATTGAGGCTCAGGGAGTGCAGTGACTCACCCAAGGTCACACAAGCTAGTGGTGTGGCCAGGACCCAAGCCCATGCTCTGACCCTTGGGCCCCATGCCATGTCCCCCAGGCTTCCTGACCAAGTGCATCCAGCTCTACGAGACCACGGTGGTGCGACACGGTCTCATGCTCATCGGGCCCACAGGCTCCGGCAAGAGTACTGTAAGCAGAGCCAAGCTTGGCAGCCAGTGTCTGGATAGTGGGCCTGCAGGGGGGTGCAGCTTCAACAGGGGTTGGCCTCCATTTGTGCCCCTTGGCATAGAATACCCTTCCCCCTCCCCGTGGCCCCCAGCCCACTCCAGCCCTGCTCTCTGGGAGCCTCACTCTCAGGCGGTCTGTCTCCCAGTGTTACAGAGTCCTGGCAGCTGCCATGACGTCATTGAAAGGGCAGCCATCCATCAGTGGTGGCATGTACGAGGCTATCAACTACTACGTGCTCAACCCCAAGTCCATCACGATGGGCCAGCTGTACGGGGAGTTTGACCTCCTCACCCATGAGTGGTGAGTGACCCCCCAGCCTTGCCAGTGACGCCCTGCTCCCAGACCTCTGGAGGCTGTGGGCCGCGGTCACCCTTCCCTCCATTAGCCCAGTGGAAGGCCGGGCTCTGCAACCCAACGCTTGGGATTCTATTCTCCATTCTACTTCCTCGCTGAGTGACCCTCCTCACCCCCCAGGCCATGGTTCCCTCATCTGCAAAGTGGGGACAATAATGGCACCATGCTTATGGTAAGGCAAGAATGACTTAACACGCTCAGTGCCTCTGCAGTATCTGGCCATTGTCATGATCTGAGAGAAGCTGGTGGGCCCTCTCCGGGCCCCTGCTCCCAGGCCGGTGTGTGCATTTTAGGGGAAGTGCACTGAGATGGGAGAAGGGCAGCTGGATGGAGACTGCTGAGACATCAGCACCTCAGGGGCTTTTCTCTAAGGCTATTCTGTTTCTCCAGACAAGAGTCTCCAGTTCTCTGCTGGGGGTGTCTGCTTGGCTCCAGTGTTCTGGGAGCCCTGTAGGGGATGGTCACTGGGGAGGGACAGTCACCCACCTTCCACAACGTGAACCTGTACTGCTTCCCCCATTTCTGGTGAAGATTCTCCCCCATATCCACTCCAGTCTCTTATGTAGGTAGGTGGAGGGGCTGGGGGTCAGACCAGAAAAAAGTCTCCTATTAAAGAAAAAAAATTATTCAATGATACTTTTTTTTTTTTTTGAGACGTAGTTTCGCTCTTGTTGCCCAGGCTGGAGTGCAATGGCGCCATCTCGGCTCACCGCAACCTCCGCCTCCTGGTTCAAGCGATTCTCCTGCCTCAGCCTCCCAAGTAGCTGGGATTACAGGCATATGCCACCATACCCAGCTAATTTTGTATTTTTAGTAGAGACAAGATTTCACCATGTTGGTCAGGCTGGCCTCGAACTCCTTACCTCAGCTGATCTGCCCGCCTTGGCCTCCCAAAGTGCTGGGATTACAGGCATGAGCCACTGCACCCAGCCCTCAATGATACTTTTTAAAGCATGCTGAGGAAGAACGTATTCAGCAGCATGGCAGGCACAGGGACCACTGCACTGGGGCCTTATAGTTAAGGGGAGAGACTGGGCTCTGAATACAGCATGGGCCAGTGGGAATCTATAGCCAAGGGGCAGGGTGAGCATCAGTGGGTGGAAAATCCAGAGGAAACATCAGTAGTGAGAGGGATTCTGGTTGAACCAACCTAACAGGATTCCAACTGAAGACAGGCCTCAGGGTAACCAGACGTCGCCTTCTGGTGGTGCAGGGAAGGAGCCTCAAGAGTGACCAGATATCAAGGGTTCTGGCTAAACTGACTTAGCAGGGTTCTTTACTGAAACTGGATTTTACAAGGACATGCATATGTGGGCACTTAGGAGAAGGTTCCGGAGCCTAAGGCTGGACCAAGCACAGCATCTTTGTCAGCCCTACTAGCCCCTTCCCTGGCGCGTGCTGCCTCTGAGGTCTGAGCCCCCTGGGTTCTGAGGCAGGACCTGGCCACTTCTCACCACGCTGCTTTCTCTGCCCTGTCATTTACCCTCCTCCGTCCTTGTGCATCATCTTCCAGAGATGCACTGCCTCCATCTCTGCTATTGCCTCCTCCCCTGCTCCCTTTTTCCTGTTGGGATTTCACCTTTAATGGGGTTTCAGCAGGGCAGGGACATAAGCACATGTTTTCATTACACCATGTGACACCAAAAAGTCCCACTTTTCCTATTATAATTTTTAAAAGAACAAAGAGATTGAATGAAAACGTAAAGTAGAGCCTGCCCACCCGGCGGCCAGGCTTCCCTGGGAGCCAGCTGTGCTCGAAGCACTGCCTCCCTGATGTCTCCAGCCCTCTCCTCCCTGGCGCTGCAGGACAGACGGGATTTTCTCCTCGCTCATCCGGGCGGGGGCCATCACCTCCGACACCAACAAGAAGTGGTACGTGTTCGATGGGCCGGTGGATGCCATCTGGATTGAGAACATGAACACGGTGCTGGATGACAACAAGAAGCTGTGCCTCAGCTCTGGGGAGATCATCAAGCTCACGGAGGTGCACCCACCTGTCCACCTGCCCACTCTCCTCCAAGGCTGGGTGGGCCTGGAGGCTGCATCATGCTGGCCAAACTCTGCCCCCTCACCCCTTTCTCTCAGGGCCATGGGTCCGTCTCAGGCTGTCACCGTGACTCAGCAAGAGCCCTCCTGCTAGCAGGAGCTTAGGCTCAGCTCCTAGTGCCCCTCCCTGGCCTGAGCTCCCACACCTCAGGGTGTCCTGCACAGTTGCTTAGAGCACCCTTTACACAGACCCTCTTTCTTTTGTGCTCTGAGCCTACCAGGATGCCTGTCCCACTGCTCCCCGGCTGATGCTGCCTCTTGCCTCCCAGGCCCACTTTCAGCCATGTTGCCCCAGTCAGGTCAGGTGGGGTCAGGTGTGCACCTGGCCCTGGCAGTGTGCCCGGGGTCTGGGAGATGGATGGCATAGACACCACGGGGATCTGTCTGGTGTGTGAGGAGCAGCTGTCAGAGAAAGAGGGATATGGCCTGGGCACAAGCGCAGCTCACGGATCTACACTGAGTCCAGCTCTTGAATCCTTCTAAAAGCAAATACCTGGCAGTCAATGTGGACCTGTGTCTATGTGCCCAGGGGTGAGGGGCTCTGGAGCAAAATACACAGTTCCCATCAGATGTCCCCAGGCCTCCAGGGACCCCAAAATGCCCTGACCCCAGTCTGGCCAGTGAACTTCAGGAATCCTCTGACTTGGGGTCCTCCTCAGGGTTCCAGAGAGAGCCACATTATCAGCTAAGGACCCAGCGGTTTCTGCATCCCACCCAGCACTGCCCCCGCCCCACAGCCTGCCCACACTGCCCACTTACAGGATGTGCAGCCCCTCCCTGCAGCCCTGCAGCCCTTTCTCTAGGCCTGGGGACTGGCAGCCAGCCCACTCTGTGGTTCATCTTGGCACCAGGCAATGACCATGATGTTTGAGGTGCAAGACCTGGCGGTGGCTTCACCAGCTACGGTCTCCCGCTGTGGCATGGTGTACCTGGAGCCCAGCATCCTGGGGCTCATGCCTTTCATCGAGTGCTGGCTGAGGAAGTTGCCCCCCTTGCTGAAGCCCTACGAGGAGCATTTCAAGGCCCTCTTTGTCAGCTTCCTGGAGGTGAGTGAGGCCACGGGTATGTCTGACCCCGGCAGGGCAGCAGGGCATTGTGGCTGCCAGCCATGAGAACCGGGTGCCTACTCCCTGCAGGAATCCATCGCCTTTGTTCGGTCTTCAGTGAAGGAGGTGATAGCCTCAACCAACTGCAACCTGACCATGAGCCTCCTCAAGCTGCTGGACTGCTTCTTCAAGCCCTTTCTGCCTAGAGAGGTACAGCCCTGAGAGTGGGGCTAGATGCACCTGGTCCCTCTCCCCACACTGCTCTCCTTGCTCTCTGGGGCCTGAAAGAGAGAATCGGATTGGTGCAACATGGGTCATGAGACTACCTGTCCAATTGGCTGTAGAGAAACAAAGCTGTGTAGCAGAGGTCAAGACATGCCCCTGCCCCACTTCCTCAGGCCACTTGATACTGTTCCTGTCTCAGCCTGATACTGTTCCTTTCATCCCCAGGGCCTCAAGAAAATACCCTCTGAAAAGCTGAGTCGCATCGTAGAGTTGATCGAGCCCTGGTTCATCTTCTCCCTGATCTGGAGTGTGGGTGCCACTGGGGACAGCAGTGGCCGGACCAGCTTCAGCCACTGGCTAAGGCTCAAGATGGAGAACGAACAGGTGAGAGCCGGCGGCCCCCAGGGACCAGGAGCCTCAGTCCTACCAGGCCTCACAGCCTGCTTCTCCTCCTGGTTCCCGGCAGCTGACTCTGCTCTTCCCAGAAGAAGGGCTGGTGTTCGATTACAGGCTGGAGGACGCGGGCATCAGTGGCACCAACGACAATGAGGATGAAGAGGAGGAATATAAGCAGGTGGCCGCAGGCCCTCCCCAGAGACTGCACAGGGAGGGACCACTGGGTGGCTGCTGTTCCCGCAATGAATTATGGCCACACAGGGAGCGGTCACGTTGATAGCCACCGGGTCTCAGGCGGGGGTTATTTACATCATCTCATGAATCCTCATGGCCCTGTAGACTGGTTATTATTGTGCCTGTTTTCCAGATGTGGCAGAACTGTACTTGAACCTAGGGCTGGGCTAAGAGGGGAGACGTTCGAGTACCTCCCTTTCCAGCCATACACACTGCCTCCTCCACACTGATGTGGAGCCCAGGGACTGGCCACCTCAGTTCCACTTAAAAGCCCCATTTTCCCAGAGACTGGGCTCCCCGGGGCTGAGGGCAAGCTCTTGAAGCCTGCTTCAGTGTCCTCATCACTACTATCAGCTAGCAAGGGCTCCAGGAGCCCACCCTCATCCCAAGGTCAAGACCCCAGCCCAGGAGGACAGAGGTGGAAAGGTGTCTGCAGAGACCTGTCAATTACTGTGCAGGGTCCTGCTGTGGGCTCCCAGGGCACATTTGGGTCTAACGGTTAGGACTGTGCCCAGTGGGATGCATTGGTTTGACCATAGTGATCCCCCCATCAGGGGACATCTGCAAGCTGGGTCAGGGCTGCTGTGAGTGAAAGGATTTGTGCAGGCAGGGACGGTGTTGGGAAGACTGGACCCAGTGGCCTCTCAGCTTCCAGCTGACACCAGCGGTTCTGGCCCCCACATTTCTTGGGTAGCCTGAAACTAAACAGCAAACACCTTTGCATTCTGGGTTGTTCAATTCTCAGAGCTTCTCCTTTCTGCAGACACTCAGGGCCTGGCAGTCCTTAGGGAGCCCCCAACCTGGGCAGGGAGAGCCCGCCTATGCAGTTGTGCTCAGAGTCCCCATTCTTGGCTGTTTGTGCTGGGAGTCCCCCTCCCCAGGCAGAAAGCAGGGCACAGGACTTTCTGTTTTCGCCGGAAGCAGCCCTGCACCTGGACCCGCTTGCCAAAGCCCAGCTGTGCAGCTCCTGGCCCTTCTGCACTTTGCCATGGGGCCGCAGCCAGGAGTGGGGCAGGGAGGGGTTCCAGGCCCACTGCTGAGCCACCTGTGATTCCAGGTTGCCTGGGTGAAGTGGATGGACTCCTCAGCTCCATTCACCATGGTACCAGACACCAACTACTGCAACATCATTGTGCCCACCATGAACACCGTGCAGATGTCCCATTTACTGGACATGCTGCTCACCAACAAGAAGCCCGTGAGCACCCCCCAGGCCCTGCCTCCACTGTCCCCAAGGCCTATATTGGGGGTTGACCAGCCTCCCACACGGATGTGGGGGCAGCTCCTCCTGTGCACCAGGCCCACCGTGTGCTCCTTCTGTGCCATCCCCGCTCTGCCAGGTGCTGTGCATTGGGCCAACAGGCACAGGGAAGACGCTCACCATCTCTGACAAGCTCCTCAAGAACCTGGCACTGGATTACGTCAGCCACTTCCTCACCTTCTCAGCCCGCACTTCAGCCAACCAGACCCAGGACCTCATTGACAGCAAGCTGGACAAGAGGCAGGGCACCCCTCCCTCCTTCCTCACCCCTGCATCCCCCCAGCCTGGCGGATCCAGCTGCTGTCCCACCTCTCCACCAAATTATGCTCCTGGGTTTGCCAGAAACCTCCCAGGGGGAGCTGACAGCCCCCCAAGGGGCCCAGGGTTCCCTCACAGACTGTTCTAGAGCCTTCCCTGTATCAAAAATTCCTACAAAGCCAGTCAGCGAGTGGGTGCTCGCCCTGGCTGGGCCCTTGGACAGGGCCCTGGGTCTGTCTGTGAGAAGCCTGTTGTCCATCTGCCTGGGAGGCGAGACTGACTTTGAGGGAGCTCAGACTCAGGTCAGCCTGTCCCAGCTGTCCCAGGACACTCAGAACAAGGATGAGGGTGGGTCAAGACATCTAGCAATTTGGAGGAGGCTGAAATTTAGCAAGGGCTTCCCAGAGGCAAAGCTGCCACTCCGTTGCCCCTGGATTCTCAGAGGACCTGGTGCCTGTGGGTGCTGGGCTCACACAGCCCCTCCCCTCAGGCGGAAGGGTGTGTTTGGACCACCTCTGGGGCGCAACTTTATCTTCTTCATCGATGACCTGAACATGCCGGCCCTGGAGACCTACGGCGCACAGCCACCCATTGAGCTATTGCGCCAGTGGATGGACCACGGCGGCTGGTACGATCGCAAGATCATTGGTGAGTGTGGCTGGCCTGGCTCGCAGGGCAAGGGCTAGGCGTGCTGTGCAGGGGCACAGGAGGCGCAGCACTGAAGGCCTACAATACTTTAAGGCACCCACAAAAATGTTTTAATTTCTCTTAAAATTAAAGGGGAGGAGGGGGGCCGGCCGGGGGAGGGGCGGAGAGACGCCGCCCCCGCGGCTGTGGCAGCCTCTGGAAGCCTGGAAAAGGGGAAGCGAGAGCAAGCGAACGTCTCAGTCCCCAGGCGGCGGCGGTGGCCGCGGGGGCGCGACGGCTGGGGCGGGGGCAATGTTGCTGCGGGGGCAGGCGGCGGCAAGGGCGGCGGCGGCCCGCTCCAGCCATGCCGAATAAAGCAAAAAGGAGAAAGAATCACCAAAAGCAGGGAAGAGTGGAAAAAGTTCAAAAGAAGGACAAGACACAGTAGAATCAGAGCAAATTTCCGTCAGGAAAAAACAGCCTTGTTGCTGTCCCGTCTACAGTGTCTGCTAAAATAAAAGTACCCATCTCTCAGCCCATAGTGAAGAAAGACAAATGGCAAAATTCTTCAAGGTTTAGCGCAAGCAATAATAAAGAACTTCAAAAACTACCATCCTTAAAAAATGTTCCTCCTGCTGATCAAGAGAAGCTTTTTATCCAGAAGTTATGTCAGTGTTGCGTCTTTTTTGACTTTGTTTCTGATCCACTAAGTGACCTAAAGTGGAAGGAAGTAAAACGAGCTGCTGTAAGTGACATGGTAGAATATATCACCCATAATTGGAATGTGATCACAGAGCCTATTTACCCAGAAGTAGTCCATATGTTTGCAGTTAACATGTTTCGAACATTACTACCTTCCTCCAATCCTACAGGAGCAGAATTTGACCCAGAGGAAGACGAACTAACGTTAGAAGCAGCTGGCTTCATCTACACTTGTTTATTAATTTTTCTTAAGATTTTTAGAGTCTCCAGATTTCCAACCTAATATAGCGAAGAAATATATTGATCAGAAGTTTGTATTGCAGCTTTTAAAGCTCTTTGACAGTGAAGATCCTCGGGAGAGAGATGTTCTTAAAACCACCCTTCACAGAATCTATGCGAAATTCCTAGGCTTGAGAGCTTACATCAGAAAACAGATAAATAATATATTTTATAGGTTTATTTATGAAACAGGGCATCATAATGGCATAGCAGAGTTACTGGAAATATTGGGAAGTATAATTAATGGATTTGCCTTACCATAAAAGAAGAACACAAGATTTTCTTATTGAAGGTGTTACTACCTTTGCACAAAGTGAAATCTCTGAGTGTCTACCACCCCCAGCTGGCATACTGTGGAGTGCAGTTTTTAGAAAAGGATAGCACCCCCACAGAACCAGTGGTGATGGCACTTCTCAAATACTGGCCAAAGACTCACAGTCCAAAAGAAGTAATGTTCTTAAACGAATTAGAAGCGATTTTAGATGTCATTGAACCATCAGAATTTATGAAGACCATGGAGCCCCTCTTCCGGCAGTTGGCCAAATGTGTCTCCAGCCCACACTTCCAGGTGGCAGGGCGAGCTCTCTATTACTGGAATAATGAATACATCATGAGTTTAATCAGTGACAACGCAGCGAAGATTCTGCCCATCATGTTTCCTTCCTTGTACCACAACTCAAAGACGCATTGGAACAAGATAATACATAGCTTGATATATACAACGCCCTGAAGCTGTTCATGGAGATGAACCAAAAGCTGTTTGATGACTGTACACAACAGTTCAAAGCAGAGAAACTAAAAGAGAAGCTAAAAATGAAAGTATGGGAAGAAGCATGGGTTAAAATAGAAAATCTAGCCAAAGCCAATCCCCAGGTACTGAAAAAGAGAGTGACATGAAAACGTCCAGGGTTACTTGAAATGTTTTTATAAGATAGGAATATGTCTTCACCATGGCGGGGTGGGGGGCTCGATTTCACTAACGTTGTATGTGAGAATGTCTGCAATAAAAAGTACTTTTGAACTTTGTAAAAACAAAGTTAAAGGAGAGGAGGATGAATTTTTAGGGCAAAGAAAAATTTTCCTGTGTAATATTGATGTATTTGTCTTTATTCCAATACTATTCTAAAGTACAATTTTGAATTTTTATATGGAGAAGGGGCCACAGAGGTCATAATGCAGCGCTGGCCAGGGCGCTTCCTGACTTCCTGCCCCTACGCCAGGTGCCTTCAAGAACCTAGTGGACATCAACTTTGTCTGTGCCATGGGCCCCCCGGGTGGAGGCAGGAACACCATCACCCCGCGGCTGATGCGTCACTTCAACTACCTGTCTTTCGCTGAGATGGACGAGGTCAGCAAGAAACGCATCTTCTCCACCATCCTGGGCAACTGGATGGGTGAGTATTGGTGGGGGTGAGCATGGACAAAGGCAGAAGCCCAGGCCAGGGAGGCCACACCAAGGACAGCTGGGTGGCCACCAGAAAGGGTGGAATGGCTAAACCATGACTGCAACCCTGGCTTCACCTCTCACTCAGCTGGGTGGCCACCAGAAGGGGTGGAATGGCTAAACCATGACTGTAACCCTGGCTTCACCTCTCACTCAGCTGTGTGACCTTTGGCAGCTCATGAATCTCTCTGAGCCTGTTTCTTCATCTGTACCTACCATTCCAGGTCTGGAGGGTTAAGTATGATATTGCATGTAGAGCACCTAGCATGAAGCCTGGCACGTGGTGATTGCTGGATGTATGATACACACTGATATGCACTCACTCACATACGTACATACGTATACATTAGTACTTGCCCAGAAACTCTGGGGGAGGCATGTTACTTTTGTAAATCAGGAAAAGCCCCAAGGTAGGATGGACAGAGTGTCTCTGAGCCTTTATGGGGTTTGGGGAAAAGCTTACCCCAAGATGCTGTTTTCCCCACCATCTCACCTGGCCAGGGTGAGCAGCAAGAGGTCCACCTAACCCTGAGCCCCGTGTTTCTCCCTCCATCCTCTAGATGGACTCCTCGGAGAAAAAAGCTACCGGGAGCCTGTGCGTAAGTGTGGGCCTGGGCGGGAATGGGGCACTGGTTCCAGGAGGAGCTCTGGGCTCTGGTTGGGTGTGTTGAGGCTGGGACCAGGCACCATGATGAACCATCCTCAGGTTCATGCAGGGACCTTGGGCCACTGGGTGCCAGAGCGAAGGTTGACACAGGCACTGGCTGCCCCATAGGCTCATTCACCCATTCTTAGAGTCAGCCAGCCCTTTCCTGCCTGTGTTAGTGTCCAGCTGATGATAGATGCAAATTAAATGCAAAATGAATGTATGAATAAGGGAATCCAACAAACTCCCACCCTGTGCAAAGAATCAGAACTCCAGGGAGCAGGTGTGTGCAGGAAAGCCGGGAGTGGTTTGTGCGGGGCAGGCATCGTGGTGAATCTGCCCGTCGTCATGGCAAGGCGGCTGACCACTGCAGTCCCTGTCCTTGCCCAGGCCTGCCTCCTCCCCCTGCCTTCAGCTGAAAGAGGCTGTCGGGAGACAGCTGCCTTTTGGGTCTGCACCCACCTGCTTACCTGCGCCCTGTCTTTCTTCCTGTGGCTGGGAATGGACTGCTGCTCCACAGCAAAGCCCAGCCTCCTCCTGGGCCTGCCTGGGAATGTGGCTCCCCCTTCCCCGCCGACACGAGTGCTCCCTTCGCCACTGGGCGTTCCACAAACAAGCCCCGTTCTCCGTCTTAAACACCAAATGCAAAACAGCCTCTCTGGGCCCCCTTCCCACCCGCCCCAGCCCATCACTGAGCAAAACTCCTCCAAAGCATTGTCTTTCTCGCTGCACCCGCCCTCCCCTCCCACTTTCCTGTGAATGCCCCCCTCACCCTCTGAGAGTGTTCTTGTCACCAGTTGCCTTCTGTGGCCAGACCAGCGGTCAGCCCTCGTCCTCGCCTTCCCCGGGGTCAGTAGTGCTGGCCGGCAGATGTCCCCTTCCTGCCACAGGCTTCTCTAAGGCCTCCCCCATCCCTAGCTGCCCATCTCAGATGGACAGGGGCTTGGTCTCCAGCCTCTTCTCCCTCCAACCACACTCTCCTGAGACAGTCTCATCCCGCCTCTGACGGGGAAAACTATCTTTGTGCTGGCAACTCCCAAGTCTACCTCCTCAGCCCAGACCTCTCCCCTGAATGCCTGATTCCACATCTCCCCTGGGATGTCCACAGGGTATCTCAGGCCAAACCTGTCCAGAGCCAACCTCCCGAGTGCCCCGGTCCCCGCACTCTTCTCATCTCAGGTGATGGCAGCGCCATCCTTCCAGGTGCTCCAGGCAAGACGGAGTCTTGGCGCCATCCTCCATTCCCGCTTCCCTCACCCCACAGCTCACCTGTCAGGAGGTCCCATAGGTTCTCCCTTGAGAACCCATCCCGATCGGCCACTGCTCACCACCCTGTCCTCGCCCACCCGGCCAGTGCTATAGCCCCACCATGGTCTCCTGGCGGCTGCCTTTACCTGCCTAAGATCTGTCTTCCGCTCAAGGCCACAGGGGCCCATGAAATCATTCCATCAGGCCACATTCCTCCTCTCTCACCCATCGCATCCAGGCAAGAGCCCGGGTCCTGACAGTGGTAGGCAAAGCCGTCCTCGGTTCGTCCCACCTTGTCCTCTCTCTGATCTCACCGCCTCCTGCTCACTCCCTTGTTGCTGGTCCTTAAAATGCCAGGCCTGCTCCCACCTTTAGGCCTTTGCCCTTGCCGTCCCCTCTGCCTGGGACAATTTTTCTCCAGTTATGTGCAAGCTTGCATCTCACTTCTCTGCTTGACCGTCCCCTTCCTCAGTGAGGCCTCCTCCAACATTCCATAAAATCGCCCCCAAGCCCAACTCTGGCCGTCCCCCGGCCCATCTCCTGCTGCAGGGCTGCCCGTAGCCCTTGGCACCTATTCGCTGTCTTTGTTACTTGCTAATCCGATCATTGTCGTCCTTACTGACAAGATTGTCAGCTTGAGGGCAAGGAGTGTGTCTGTTTGGGTCACTCCGTGCCCAGTGCCTGCGTCAACAGACAAGCTCCTCTCCTGCCCTTCCTTTCCATTTTCTCCACTTCTCCGCCAAGTTTCCACTGACAGAATTTGGGTTCCCAGCACAGAATTGAATAGTTTTCAAAGAACAGGCCGATAGATGTGTGAGTGGTGAAAATGCAGGCTGAGGGGTGGGCAGCCCCGAAGTGGGTGGTGAGCTCTCAAGGTCGGGGGTGTGCTACAGGCCTCCCCACGCCCACCCTTAGGCATCTTGAGGCCTACGTGGATCATGAGACCCTCCCCAAGTGCGGCTCAGAGGTGGAATGTTCAGGTTTGGGCACAGCCCCCATAGGACAAGGCAGTAATGGCTCCGCCCAGCACTGACCCCACGAGTGCCCCCAATTCCATGATGAGTCCCAGTGCTCCAACAGGCCATGTCAGCATAAAGGTATAAGGGGGTGCAGAGCAGGAGATTCTTCACCTCGCGCAAGCTGGGGGCATCCGAGATAAGGCCAAAGGGTATGTGGAATCCAAGCCTGAAGGCTGGGGAAGGGGCTTGGTGGGGGGCACAGCACAGCAAATGCAAGGAGGTCAGGACCTGCAGAGGTGGCAGAGGGAGCTCCTGGCATGTGACCCAGGCCATTCTCCTTTTCCCTCAGCTGGGGCCCCCCACATTGCCTACTTCACGGAGCCCCTTGTGGAAGCCACCATCATGGTGTATGCAACCATCACCTCCCAGCTGCTGCCCACTCCAGCCAAGTCCCACTACACCTTCAACCTGAGGGACCTCTCCAAGGTCTTCCAAGGCATGCTCATGGCTAACCCGGCCAAGGTTGAGGTGAGGACCGGGCAGGCACCCTCCCCAATGCCCACACTGCTCTCCCCATCCTCCCCAGCCCCACCAATTTCAGGCCTTCCTGCCCAAACAGGCCCTGAGTGGGCTTCCCGGAACATGGAGGTGCCAGGCCCTCCAGAGCCCAGCCTTGGTGCAGCTGAGCCCAGTCTTGTTGGTTGAACCCTCCTCACCTGGAATGTGGCTGAGACGGGGATCACATGAGAGAGCCAGGGCAAGAAGAGGGAGAAAGAGGGCTTCTGGTGTGGGCCCTGCATGTGAGAACGCTTGAGGGATAGTGAGCAGGGTGCCCTCTGGGAACCAAAAACACCCAGGTGGAAGGAGGGGGAAGTGTAGCAGGGAGCCAGGTGTCTGGGGCACTGGCAGGGGTGGGGCCAGGCGCTAGGCACAGTGGGGGGTCAGCACGGAGCTTAAATTTGTTCTGAGGGTGTAATGAGCCATGTGGGTGGGCGGGGGACAGACTTGCACTTTGGAATGGGACTGAGCGGCCAGTGTGTGTGTAGCCCAGGCTAAGGAGATGGGGTGAGCAGGACAGAAGCTGACCCTGGCCTTGTAGCCACGCTTGTAGCCAACAAAGTCTACAGAAAAGGCTGGGAGCTTCCGGAGGGCAGTCCTGTCACCCAGGGAGATGCAGGGAAGCTGGGACAGAGGGGGCAGCTGAGATGGAGAGAGGGGGCAGGTTCAGAGGAGATTGGTGGGTCATGTCAGTGTGGCTTGGTGGGTGGTTAGATGTGGGGTGTTGGGAAGGTGTTAGGAGCATCAAGCATCCCTCCCAGGTTTGGGGTTAGGGGAGCCACAGGGGGCTAAAAGGTGGAAGTGAGGTGCTTGTGACAAGCTAGCAGAGCCAGACACCCAGAGGGCACTTGGCCAGCTGGACTCGGAGCTGAGGCATGAGGAGGCCCAGGCAGCACTGTGCAATCCACCCCATCCTCAGCCAGCCAGCAGTTGCACTTGCCAGCAGCCCCCACACACTGTCCCTGGGCCATGGTGGGAGAGCCAGGCTCCAGTCAGGACCCCAGGAACTGGGGCCCACCCTCCCCTGCCTGGTGATTTGAGAGATAGCTGAGGGCTCGGGGGCCAAGGACAGGCACCAAAGCTGGGGCTACCGCAGGACAAAGTGCAGCTGCTGCGACTGTGGTATCACGAGAACTGCCGCGTGTTCCGGGACCGACTGGTGAATGAGGAGGACTGCAGCTGGTTCGACCAGCTCCTCAAGCACTGCATGGAGCAGTGGGAGGTGACCTTCAACAAGGTCTGCCCCTTCCAGCCCATTCTTTACGGGGACTTCATGTCACCAGGCTCCGATGTCAAGTCCTACGAGCTCATCACCAGTGAGAGTAAGGTGAGGGGCCCAGGCAGGCGCCCTACCCCTGGTGGGGTCCTCTTCAATCTGCCTCCCTGGGGCCCAGGCCCCCTGCAGTCACCACTAACAGACTACCACACTATAACCAGGGGGCCAGGACGCGGGGTAAGAAGGCCAGCTCCAGGAGACTCCCAGCATGCCCTTGCTCTCTCTGGGTACGGGTTTCTTCACTTATCTCTGAGAACCAGCCTGTGGTCAGCTGAGATGGGCTCTAGACACGGGGTCAATCATCCCTCCACAGGCGGCCAGGGGCGGGGCCTGGGGCCATGGGTCTCAGTCAGGACCCCAGGGAGGCAGGGAAGAGGCCTCACTTGGTTGCCCCAGTGCTGCATGGCTGAAGCAGGCCTCCTGACAGTTTCTCTCCATACGCATCCTCTCCTAATTCCCAGAGCTCCCACCAGGGTCACAGGGTCAGCACACCCTGGTAAGCCCCAGAAGGAGCAGGCAGGGCTCTGACCCAACTCTCAGGCCTCCATGTGTCCCTGGGTCAGGCCTCGTGCAGGGGGGCCTGGCTTCTTAAGGCCCAGCGTCCCCACCATGCACAGGAGGAACAGGGTATGCTGTGGCAGGTGAGCTCCCCATCGGGGAGGGCCCCGGTACACGGTGCTCTGATCAGCCGAGCCCATGGCTAGAGTCGCCCCAAAAGTGGCAGCGAGCAAGTTCCTACAAGGGACTGCCCCCAAGCCATCCCTAGATTGGGCTGGTTGAGATTCCAAAGTAAGAAGGATTGAATTACAGGGTAATTAGTCCAGAGCATTTATTAGGGGAACTCACATACGGGGGAGAGCAGAGATGTTCTAGCTCAGTATGTCTGCAACGAGGGAGTCATATGAGTTATGGAGTTCACATGAGGACCGAAGGAATTTGGGTGGGCTGGGGCTAGCTTCTATGTGTTTAACAATATGCTTGATCCCTCCGTGGGTTTTGTTTTTGCTTTTGTTTTTGTTTGTGTGTGTGTGTATATTTGACTGGGTCTTGCTCTGTCACCCAGGCTGGAGGGCAGTGGCACGAACTTGGCTTACTGCAGCCTCTACCTCATGGGCTCTATCAGTCGCCCCACCTCAGCCTCCTGAGTAGCTGGGACCACAGGCACGCACTACCACGCCCAGCGAATTTTTATTTTTATTTTTATTTTTATTTTTTATTTTGGTAGAGGCAGAGTTTCGCCATGTTGCCCAGGCTGGTGTTGAACTCCTGGGCTCAAGTGATCCTCCCGCCTTGGCTTCCCACAGTGCTGGGATTACAGGCATGAGCCACCACGCTAGGCCAATCCCTCAGTGTTTTGAACAACAATCTAAGCAAGTTTATCAGTGTCTGGGAATGTTCAGCTTGGGCTCGAGCCTGCAGGGGAAACGTGCAGCTGGCCGGGTCACAGGGTGGTCAAGGCACCTGTGCTTCTCAGTCAGGACAGAGAATAAAGCGGGTGGGTGTGGGGGAGCGGGGAGACCCTACAGTAAGAGAGACCCCGCCTTCCCCATCCTCGCCTTGGTGCGCAGATGATGCAGGTGATCGAGGAGTACATAGAGGACTACAACCAGGTCAACACGGCCAAGCTGAAGCTGGTCCTCTTCATGGACGCCATGAGCCACATCTGCCGCATCAGCCGCACCCTACGCCAGGCACTGGGCAATGCACTCCTGCTGGGCGTGGGTGGCAGCGGCCGCAGCTCCCTCACACGGCTCGCCTCGCACATGTGAGGGCCTCTGGGGCATGCTGGGCAGTGGGCAGCCGGGGCTGGCTGGTCGGTTTGACTGACCCATGCTTTTGCACAGTGGTAGAGGCCTCGGGCAGCCCTGAAGCAGGCCCGTGCAGCCCACAGGCTTCTGGAAAGACTAGTAGCAGGATCTGGGCTCCAGGGAGAGGCAGCAGCAGTGCCCTGTGGTGCTGTGGGTAGGAAAGTGTAGTGCAGGCATCCCAGAGGGATTACTAGGGGAGGTGGCCAGGGCTGCTCACAGAATCAGAGCTGGGAGGATGGAAGGGAAGGGCGTTTGGACTGAGGGAACAACTTGGGCAAAGGTCTGGAGGCAAAAAAGTAGGTTCAGGGCCCGAAGGGTCTGCAGGTCTGCCCAGGATGGGAGCAGAGCTCCGGGTGGTCAGGGTAGGGTGTGGTCACCCACCACCCTTCAGCGTCTGGCCCCAAGCCCCTGGCATGCTTCAACCCAAACTTCTGCCTCCAGGGCCGAATACGAGTGCTTCCAGATTGAACTATCCAAGAACTACAGCATGTCCGAATGGCGAGATGATGTGAAGAAGGTCCTGTTCAAGGCGGGCCTGCAGAACCTACCCATCACCTTCCTCTTCTCAGACACCCAGGTGCCACTGCCACAGCAGAGGACAGGGCTCGGGGGGCTGTACACAACCCCATCTGAGCACAGCATCCCGGAAGGTGGCCAGTCCTTCATGCCCAGCTCACAGTCAGGGCAGATCTCAGAAGAGACCACCAGGACCAGGTGGGGCCACAGATGGGCAGGTTGAGAGCATGAGACCAAACCCAACCTCTCAGAGCTAAGGTGGGGTATAGATCATCACTCATGCCCCGAAGGTAAAGAAGGCCCTGGTAGCATAGCACCCCACTCACTGGCCAATGGCGTCCCACCTCAAGGACCACAAGGGCTTGTCCCCAAAGTGCTGGAGACCCATGGTTTCCCTGCTCCCTCTTGGGATGGCACGAGGCTTCTCCCTAGATCTCTGAGAAGTTGTCTAGGGTCACAAGACAGAATAGGCTTCAGCCTGGCTGGTGGTCAGGGTTGGGCCCAGGGGCCCAGCCCGAAGCCCCTGAATGTGCCCCACCCTAGATAAAGGCCCCTCTGCTCCCAGCTCTGTCCCAACCCCGGAGCTCCCTTCAAGGCAGCCACTGTGTGAGTCAGGAAAGGGAGGATGCCATCTAACACAAGCCAGGCCCAGGCTGTATGAGATGGGCAAGGACCTATCTCTGCCCGTGGCCGTGGTTTCCTCTTGTGAGTAAACTGAGGCATGGAGAGGGGTGAAGAGGAAAATGCCACAACCCCCACTGAGGACCCAGGGTCCTGCCACAACCTAGTGGTTTTCAGAGCTTCTGCACGGGGGCAAGTCCTAGACTATGACTACAGGCTAGTCTCTTATGAGGTCACTTGTGTGACTCTGGGCTTCTCTGAGCCTTAGTGGTACAGTCTGTCAAATGGAGCTGTTGTGAAGGCCCAGCAAGACTGTGGTCATGGAGTCCAACATGCAGGGGCTTAGCTCCCCAACCCTTCACCCCTCCCCAGATCAAGAACGAATCGTTCCTGGAAGATATCAACAATGTCCTAAACTCTGGTGACATTCCCAACCTCTATACTGCGGACGAGCAGGACCAGATCATCAGCACCATGCGGCCCTATATCCAGGAGCAGGGCCTGCAGCCCACCAAGGCCAACCTCATGGCTGCTTACACCGGGCGTGTGCGCAGCAACATCCACATGGTGCTGTGCATGAGGTACAGGCAGCTGTCGCCAGGCTGCGCCGGGGCAGCGGAGCTGGGTGTGTACAGGGGCTGGCCCCGGGGACACTGGACACCACGTGCTGGGGCTTGAGATGAGGGGACGCGGCCCTGGGCCTGGCCATCATGCCATTGGGCCCAGGCTGCTGTGCTGCTGTGTCCTGGCTGCCGTGCCACAGGGCTATGCAAGGGCCCTGGGTCCTGGGCTCCTGGGGGCGCTGGTCAGTGTCTCTGGACCTCATTTGGATTCCTGACTTTCCAGTCCCATCGGAGAGGTCTTCCGAGCTCGTCTGAGGCAGTTTCCCTCCCTGGTCAACTGCTGTACCATCGACTGGTTTAACGAGTGGCCGGCAGAAGCCCTGAAGTCTGTGGCCACCATGTTCCTCAATGAGATCCCAGAACTGGAATCCTCCCAGGAAGAAATCCAAGGACTGGTGGGTGTCTTGCTGAAGCTCAGGCCCTTGGGGAGACCTGTTTAGCTTGGGGCATGGGCTCAGGGTCACCAAGGTCTGGGTGAGATTCCCAGGCCCACCACCGAGGGTAAGCTTTTGGTCAGGCTGTGTTTCCTGTCTAAGCCTCCGTTTCCTCATCTGTAAATGGGCAGAGCCACAGGTCATCACAGTGACTAGGGTGCTGTGCACACAGCTGCACGGGTACTGCTTCCCTTATTCCCTGAGGGCCTCGTGGTGCTTTCTTCCAAGAACCCCCTGATAGAACTCCAGAGACCACAGATGGGGGTGTAGATTTGCCTGGTCCAGCCTGAGACAGTGATAGTCCCAACATTTCCCTACCCAGCTACGCTGAGGCCTTGGGCCCTCTCTCCCCCTAGATCCAGCCTCAGGGGGAACCACCTCAGGGCTCTCAGAGAGAGGCAGGTCATGGGGGCTGTGACAAGACCACTGGGCCAAGAGCTGGGAGACAGCTAGGTCCAAGTTCAAAGCCAGCCCTGCCCTTGACAGCTATGTGAACTTGAACTAACCCCTGGACTTCCCTGGGCCTGGGGTTTTTCATCTGCCCAAAAGGTGACCTCGACCTGGAGGTCATGAGGCTCACAGAGTGAGTGTGAGAGGCATGGAGGTTCCTGCTGTGGCCCCCTCCTTGGCCCAGGCTGCAGTGGCTGTGGGCACCCAGTCCCTGTCTTTCCTGGGGCCTCTACCAGGCCAGCATCCATGGTCTTCCTCCCCCAGATCCAGGTCTGTGTGTACATCCACCAGTCGGTGTCCAAGAAGTGCATTGAGTACCTGGCAGAGCTGACCCGCCACAACTATGTGACCCCCAAGAGCTACTTGGAGCTGCTTCATATTTTCTCCATCCTCATCGGGCAGAAGAAACTGGAGCTGAAAACTGCCAAGAACCGCATGAAGAGCGGCCTCGACAAGGTGGGCCCAGGCGAGTCCCCGTGGACAAGGTCAGCTGCCTGCAGGCTGCCCGCTCACTCAGCCCTGACTGCAGGGTGACACCGTGCTCTGCCTTTCAAACTGCAGCCCATGATGTTGAAGTGGGTGGCTTTCCCCCTCATCAAAAGAAAAAAGTTGCCAGTCAAGGGCCAGGCCAAAGCATGGCACCCCACAGATACTTGGGGGACTGATTCCCTTCCTCTGGGGTCGGCTGGGCAACGTGGGGGCCACTGAAGCTGCCGGCCACAGCCTCTCTTTCATGAATGAGGGCGGCCCAGCAGGCCCTGTGCTCTCTCTGTCCCTGCCACACCTGTTTTCCTGTCTCTACCCCAACCCCTAGCTGCTGCGCACTTCTGAGGACATAGCCAAGATGCAGGAGGACCTGGAGAGTATGCACCCCCTGCTGGAGGAGGCTGCCAAGGACACCATGCTCACCATGGAGCAGATCAAGGTTGGGGTGCTCCCGAACCCCTCCCCGATGCCTGACTCTGAGGAAGCTTGGCACCCCCACACAGGCGCAGGCTCGCTAGCTGCCCGGCTGCCGCAAGTCATCTGGCCTCCGTGTGCCCCAGCTTCCTCAATCAGTAGCCATCCATTTAGCCATGGAATGTTTGTCCAGTAGCTCTTTTATGCCAGGCACTGCACTGGGCAGGGGGTCGGTGAGGAGCAAGGCAGAGGAATCCGAACGATTCCAATAACCACAACCCGGAGTCTGCCCAGCACAGGGCCCCGCGTTGGAGGGCCCGATCCTCATGGCAGACCTTGCAGTTTGTGTATTCCTTATGACAGCTTTCTGGAAGGAATAGTCAAGTGTCCTGCTCGGCAAAGTCAGTACATTGCAAAATTTCCCAGCAGATAGAAAGAAGCTAGAAGAAAGGCAGGAGGAGGGTCTTTCTCTGTCTTACATGAAGGTGCCTGCAGGCTTAGGGGGCCCTGCCTGTGGGGCACTTATATCCAAACTTGTAAGGCCCCAAGCCGCATGCCAGGCCCATGGTGAGCACTCAGGAGGTAGAAGGGGCTCCTGGTATTCCCAGACCTCTCTGGCCTGTCACAGCTGGAGGGCCCTTGGAGAACAGGGCACCCCAATGCTCCTTCCATCTGGGGAGACTGAGATGCAGAGAAGAGAAAAGGGAGGAGGACACCCCTATGTCTCCCATCCCCAGGTGGATACGGCCATCGCCGAGGAGACCCGGAATTCAGTGCAGACAGAGGAGATCAAAGCCAATGAGAAAGCCAAGAAGGCACAAGCTATTGCTGACGATGCCCAGAAGGACCTCGATGAGGCATTGCCAGCCCTGGATGCGGCTCTGGCCAGCCTGCGCAACCTCAACAAGAACGACGTGACCGAGGTGGGCAGCAGGGCATCTCCTGGCATTCCCTCTCATATGTCTCTGTCCTCAAGCCTTCCCTCTGCACACCCCCTGGGACCCGGCTGCCTGCCCCGCCGTCCTCGTTCCAGCCCCCAGGGCCCAGGTAGGAGCATGGGTACCTGGGTTGGGGAACAGAAGGAACTGTGGGCTGAGGCCAACCTCGGTGGATCTCTGGATATGCCCGTGTCCTGTGGTAGTAGGGACTTTGTTGGTAGGGCCAACCTTTCTGGCAGGATCCCTGCCAAGGGGTGCCCACTGGGTCTGAGTCTTCCCCACTTGGTGGCTGGGCCTGCAGGTACGTGCCATGCAGCGGCCACCCCCGGGTGTGAAGCTGGTCATAGAAGCTGTGTGCATCATGAAAGGCATCAAACCCAAGAAGATGCCTGGAGAAAAGCCAGGCACCAAGGTGGATGACTACTGGGAGCCTGGCAAGGGGCTGCTGCAGGACCCGGGCCGCTTCCTCGAGAGCCTCTTCAAGTTTGACAAGGTAAGCATGCCAGGTACCCTGGCCAGCCAGCGAGTGAGGACAAGGCCTGCCCGGCAGAACAGTGAAGCTGGAGAGGAGCCTGCCCCACCACATCATCTGCATGTGCAGTGCCCTCTGTCCCGTCTCTGTCTGTCCACCTCACCACCACCAGCACCACACAAGGGCCCGAGGGCCACACAGATGGCTGGAACCAGAGCCTGGCCCCAAGGAGTTCTCAGTCTGGTAGGGTGACAGACCCACCCACAGAAAGGTATTGAGGAAATTAGGACCTGGACAGGCTCCTGTGCCCCATAGGAAGTCACCCATGGTCATTCCAAGTCTCCACAGCCTGGGGATTCTCTTTCATGCCCTTTGATCCCAGAAACCCCCAGGCCTTGGCCAAGACCTTCACCATCTGCCCAGTCATCCCCTCTCTCCCTCAGCCTCAGCACCTGGGGCCCAGCTTCCCTGTCTGTCTCTGGGTTTCCCTGTCCATCTGGGGCCATCAGTATCCTTGGGCATGTGCTCTCTCGGGGGCTGTGCCATGGTTAAGTAGCCTGGAGCTCATAGCCTCTTTGGGGGTTTCCTCTGCATCCCAGAAATTAGCTAGGGGGCAGCTGCCTGTCCCACACAGGCCGCTATCCATTGTGTGTCAGTATCAGGCCCTGGGCACATCCCACACCCATTTCAGCAGCATCTGGACCCCTTATGGGCTACCCCATCCTTCCTTCTCCTCTTCCATCAAACAGGAAACTAGAGGCCCCACAGGCCTAATCAAGTCCCTCTGAGAGAAGCGCCCAAGTCAGGAGTGCTCAAGGCTGGTGCTTAGGCTCCCCTGGGCCCAAGCTCTGACCTCTGGGAGCTCGTGAGCAATGCAAATACCTGGGCCTATTATGAACTACAGGGCTGGACTCTCCCTGGGTGGGACAAGAGCCCCAGGGGGTGGGGTAGGCTCTTGAGGTTGAACATGAGCCTGATGGGCCTCAGAACCATTCACTCATCCCAATACCTGCTGATGGTCTTACTGTCAGGAAGTAACCCTTGCCTTCAAATGAGCTTTTAAGTGGGCTCTTGTGTGTTATGGGCTCTTGAGACTGCCGCAGTATCCCAAGGAAGATCTCCCTAATCATATGATCTAAAATCCTGGGGACCAAAGATTACTTTCTGGCCAGCCTTTCTGGGCTATGTTGTTCCTTAAGGAGAAAGAATCTAGCCCGGGCGCGGTGGCTCACGCTTGTAATCCCAGCACTTTGGGAGGCCGAGGCAGGCGGATCACGAGTGCAGGAGATCGAGACTACGGTGAAACCCCGTCTCTACTAAAAATACAAAAAAATTAGCCGGGCGGGCTAATTTGACGGCGGGCGCCTGTAGTCCCAGCTACTCGGAGAGGCTGAGGCAGGAGAATGGCGTGAACCCGGGAGGCGGAGCTTGCGGAAAGCCGAGATTGCGCCACTGCACTCCAGCCTGGGCGACAGAGCAAGACTCCGTCTCAAAAAAAAAAAAAAAAGGAATCTATACTAAGGCCTGCACACGGCATAAAAGCCAGGGTGTCCCTCAGCAGGCCCCACCTCCCTGCAGAGCCCTTCCCCTGTCACCCTTGAGAAGCAGCATCTTGAGACCCAGGCTTCCCACCTCAGGACAACATTGGGGACATGGTGATCAAAGCCATCCAGCCATACATCGATAATGAAGAGTTCCAGCCAGCCGCCATTGCCAGGGTGTCCAAGGCTTGCACCTCCATCTGCCAGTGGGTGCGCGCCATGCACAAGTACTACTTCGTGGCCAAGGCCGTGGAGCCCAAGCGGGTGAGGGCTGAGTGGAGCTGGTGGGGGTGGGCTCCCCTCCCCGGGGTACTCAGCGAGCTAACCCTGTGCCCTCCGCCCTACAGCAAGCCCTGCGGGAGGCCCAGGACGACCTGGGGGTGACACAGCGGATCCTGGATGAGGCAAAACAGCGCCTTCGTGAGGTGGAGGATGGCATCGCCACAATGCAGGCTAAGTACCAGGAATGCATTACCAAGAAGGAGGAGCTGGAACTGAAGTGTGAGCAGTGTGAGCAGCGGCTGGGCCGCGCTGGCAAGGTGCGCACCGTCCTCCTGCAAGGCCTGCGGGCGGGCCCAGCCCAGACAGGGGCCAGAAAGGACCAGGGCATGGGTGGGTCCTGGGGTGGCCGTCCACACCCCCTCCCTGGCAACCCCAGGTGCTACAGTGGGTAGGGCCCGCCCCAGGCCCCTAGCCCAGCCTCCCAGAGCCCACCCCATGGGGCTGCCCCTCCAGCTCATCAATGGGCTGTCGGATGAGAAGGTGCGCTGGCAGGAGACGGTGGAGAACCTGCAGTACATGCTCAACAACGTCTCCGGCGATGTCCTGGTGGCCGCTGGCTTTGTGGCATACCTGGGCCCCTTCACGGTAAGAAGTCCCCACCTCTGTCTCTGACCAGCCTCACCTTCCCAAAGAGACCCTTCCTCCTTGAGGCCTCGCCTTCATGACAGGCAGCCTGCAGGTGGCTCTCTGCTCACTCAGTCATTCAACAAGCACTTAGCAGGCTCCCTCTCTGAGCCAGGCGCTGTAAAGCACTGGGGATACAGCAGTGTACAAAACAACCAGAAAAGCCAGCTAGTGGGAACATAGAAGAGCTCACACTTCTGCACTTGCTGCGTGCCAGGCACTGTTCTAAACATGCCATCTGTGTCCCATTTAATCCTCATAGCTGCCATTACAGGCAGGCATCGTTAGCATTGCCCGTTTCATAGATGAAGGGCTGAGGTTTGTGGAGGCCAAGAAAGTCACCCAAAGTGGGATTAGAATGCAGGTATCTGGCTCCATGTCTGAGCTCAGATCTCTGCAACTGCCAAGCACTGTGGCTTAGTGGGAGTTGGGAGGTCTCTGTGGGTGTCATGGTGGGGTGGTCCTGAGTCTGGCATCTCCCCAGGGCCAGTACCGCACAGTGCTCTACGACAGCTGGGTCAAGCAGCTCAGGAGCCACAATGTCCCACACACCTCCGAGCCCACGCTAATCGGGACGCTGGGGAACCCTGTGAAGATCCGCTCGTGGCAGGTGCCCACCCCAGGGGCAGGAGTGCCCAGGCAGGGCCTGTAGTGTGGTCCAGGCTGGGCCAGGAGCCTTCTGCCTCTTTCCTACCCTGCTTTCCAGGGCCTGGCTCGGAGCTGCCTCTGCTGAACCCTCCTGTGCCCAGCAAGAGGGTGGTGGGAGGACAGGAGGAGAAAGCTGGGCTGAGTGTGGCACAGATGCTAGCTAAATGTGGGGAGAGGAATTAGGGGTACTTTTAAGAGTGTGATGGACCAGGCGTGATGGCTCACGCCTGTAATCCCAGCATTTTGGGAGGCCAAGGTGGGTGGATCACTTGAGGTCAGGAGTTAGAGACCAGCTTGGCCAACACCGTGAAACCCCCTCTCTACTAAAACTACAAAAATTAGCCTGGTGTGGGGGCACACACTTGTAATCCCAGCTACTCAGGAGGCTGAGGCAGGAGAATTGGCTTGAACCCAGGAGGTGGGGGTTGCAGTGAGCAGAGATTGTGCCACTGCACTCCAGCCTGGGTGACAGAGCGAGACTCCGTCTCAAAAAAAAAAAAAAAAAATGGGTGGAGGTTGAGAAACAGTGTCCACAGTAGGGTTTAAAAGGGTTGTCTGGTCAGATGCAGTGTAATCCCAGCACTTTGGGAGGCCAAGGCAGGTGGATTGCTTGAGCCCAGAAGTTTGAGACTAGTCTTGGCAACATGGCAAACCCCTTCTCTACTAAAAATTCAAAAATTTGCCAGGCATGGTCGTGCATGCCTGTAGTCCCAGCTACTCAGGAGACTAAGATGCGAGGATCACCTGAACCCAGGAGGCGGAGGCTCCAGTGAGCCAAGATCACGCCATTGCCAAAAAAGAAAAGAAAGGAAAAGAAAAGGAAAGAAAAGAAAAGAAAGGAAAAGAAAAGAAAAGAAAAGGAAAAGAAAGGAAAGGAAAGAAAAGGAAAGGAAAAGAAAGGAAAAGAAAAGAAAAGAAAAGAAAAGAAAAGAAAAAAGAAAAGAAAGCTTTCCTAAAGGAAGTATCTGAATGAGACTCCAAAGGGCAGGGAGAGCTGGCAAAGAGAGAGAACCAAGAGGCCGTAGGCAGAGGCCAGGCGTGGGCAGAGGCCAGGAGGGTCAGTGGGGTATGGGCTGTATGAAGATGGTCTCACCAAGTGAGCACTCAGTAGGCAAGAGGACAGAAAGGCACAGCGAAGGAGGGCCTTTCTGTCTGTGGGTTTCTCTGTCCATCTGGGGCCATCAGTGTCCTTGGGCCTGTGCTCTCTCAGGGGCTGTGCCATGGTTAGGTATCCAGCCCAGGAGCGAGGGAGAGGCAGGAGTCCTGGGGGTGAGGTATTGCCCACATTGTCACCTGTCCCCAACCTCCAAGGGGATGCAGTAAGGAGAGGGAAGTCCATAGCCGAAACACGAGGCCGGGAGATGTGATGCCCTCAGTGACCCTGCTTGCAGGAAAGCCCTGACCCAGTCCAGTGCCTGGCTCTCCACAGATCGCTGGCCTCCCCAACGACACACTGTCAGTGGAGAATGGGGTCATCAACCAGTTTTCCCAGCGCTGGACCCACTTCATTGACCCTCAGAGCCAGGCCAACAAATGGATCAAGAACATGGTGAGCCCACCCCCCAGGCACCACCACCCCACCCCAGCCAGGCATAGCAAGGGCAGTGGTGAGCCACAGAGCCTCAGGCTGGCTCTCAGTCCCTGCAACCCCTTCTTTTCCCCTTCCCTTACAGGAGAAGGACAATGGGCTGGACGTGTTCAAGTTGAGTGACCGCGACTTCCTGCGCAGCATGGAGAACGCCATCCGCTTTGGCAAGCCATGTCTCCTGGAGAACGTGGGCGAGGAGCTAGACCCAGCCCTGGAGCCCGTGCTGCTCAAGCAGGTGGGTCTGCAGTGGTGATGGCAGAGTGGCAGTAGGCCTGGACAGAGCAGTCCCCTTCCGCTGCCCCACTGGTGATGCTCAGGCCACAGTACCCACTGCTCCCACCCACCACAGACGTACAAGCAGCAGGGAAACACGGTGCTGAAGCTGGGGGACACAGTGATCCCCTACCATGAGGACTTCAGGATGTACATCACCACCAAGCTGCCCAACCCACACTACACGCCCGAGATCTCCACCAAACTCACCCTCATCAACTTCACCCTGTCGCCCAGGTGAGCCCCCACCCCTGGGGTCTCCCAAGCATCAGCTCTGCCTCTGCCTGCCCAGCTGCCCCTCTCCCACCCCCAGGTCAGGAGTCAGTGGGACTTTCCCCCACTCAAAATCTCCACTAGTTTCCCCCCAGGCACTCACATTCCAAGCCTTTCTAGCACTTCCACCAGCTCCTCCTACCCGCCACTGTTTCCACCTAAGAACCTTCATCCCCACCTCATCCAGATCCCTGGTGAGGGTCCCCAGCCTCTGTGTCTAGCACCAGCCTCACCTCCTCCAGGGACCCCTTCTCTCCTGCTGAGCCCTCGCCAGGCCCTGTGCCCTCATCCTCAGAGCTGACCCAGAGCCCCGAGTCGGGCACACTCTGGCTCCTTGAACCCAAATGCCCTGCTTCTTATCCTTGCTGCCACGAGCCCAGGCACTGTGGTTTTCGCTGGCCATCCATACACAGCCCACAGGCCTGCTTTGTGCAAGGCCTCCATTTCAGTGATCAGTGTGAACCTCTCCACAAAGCTGGGGGCAAAAACACCCTGAAGGCCTGCCCTGGGTATCACAGCCCCCACTTGCCAAGGAGGTATTGTCCAGAGACCCCAGCCGCTCACACATCCAATTGCTCAGCCCCTTCTAGGATTCCAGGCTGCCACCCAAGGTCTCACTGAGAACTGATGTCTTTGAAGGCAGGCTCTGCACTAGCCCTGCAGCCTGAGATGGAGGCTAGGCCTCCTAGGCCAACACTGGCAAGGATGCTGGGCTCTTGGAGCCCCAGAAGCACAGGTGGATAGGTGAGCAGGTTCACGGCTGGCCCTCCAGGGCCCACCAGGTATTACAGACTTGGTGTCCCCTGCCCCCGGCAGTGGCCTAGAGGACCAGCTGCTGGGCCAGGTAGTGGCAGAAGAGCGACCCGACCTGGAGGAGGCCAAGAACCAGCTGATTATCAGTAATGCCAAGATGCGCCAGGAGCTGAAGGACATTGAGGACCAGATCCTGTACCGGCTTAGCTCCTCCGAGGGCAACCCTGTAGATGACATGGAACTCATCAAGGTGCTAGAAGCCTCCAAGATGAAGGCTGCTGAGATCCAGGTCAGCTGCTGCCTGCCCACCCACCTGCCCCGGGCGTGCCCCCCACCTCTCCCTGCCTGCCCTAGGCCTGCCCCCCAAACCCCCTGCCTTCTGCTGTTTGACCCCTCCCCCCACCCACTGCAACCACAGGCCAAAGTCAGGATTGCAGAGCAGACGGAGAAGGACATCGACCTGACGCGCATGGAGTACGTACCCGTGGCCGTCCGCACCCAGATCCTCTTCTTCTGTGTGTCCGACCTGGCCAACGTGGACCCCATGTACCAGTACTCCCTTGAGTGGTTTCTCAACATCTTCCTCTCGGGCATCGCCAACTCAGAGAGAGCAGGTAGCACCGGCATGCCAGGCTCCTACCCTGCACAGATATGACCCATGTGGACACATTTCCACTGTGGGGCACACACAAACTCACAACTGTGTTCACTGGCATACACTCTCCTCTTAGACTCACAATACGTAAGAATGCACACAGCACGCCTACCCTCCTCCGAGCCCCTTCACTGGGAACACCAAGTGCCCAAGGGGAGGCCCAGGCTGCCCCTATGGCTGCTGGGGAGACTGGCTAGGCTGGGCTGGACCCTGGGGCTCTTCCTTCCTCTCACCTTTCCGTGCTGCCATCACTTCTCCACTCCACAGACAACCTGAAGAAGCGCATCTCCAACATCAACCGCTACCTGACCTACAGCCTCTATAGCAACGTCTGCCGCAGCCTCTTTGAGAAGCACAAGCTGATGTTTGCCTTCCTGCTGTGTGTTCGCATCATGATGAACGAGGGCAAAATCAACCAGGTGCTGGCAGAGACGCCTAGGACAGACTGCCTGAGGGGTGGCCCTGTGGCAGGGCCTGAGAACAGGGTAGAAGGAAAGGGAAAGCCAGGCATGAAGGCACCACAAGAGCAAAGGGGCAGAGGAAACACAATTCCTTGATTAAAAGCAGCCAGGGCCGGGCACGGTGACTCACGCCTGCAATCCCAGCACTTTGGGAGGCCAAGGCAGGTGGATCACTTGAGGCCAGGAGTTCAAGACCACCCTGGTCTCTACTAAAAATACAAAAATTAGCTGGGTGTGGTGGTGCACGCCTGTAATCCCAGCTACTCAGGAGGCTGAGGCAGGAGAATCGCTTAAACCCAGAAGGTGGAGGTTGCAGTGGGCTGAGATCGTGCCACTGCACTCCAGCCTGGAAGACAGAGCGAGACTCTGTCTCAAAATAAATAAATAAATAAAAAGAGCCAGAAGACCCTGGGTTAATTGTGCTCCAACCAATGGCTCAAGGTTCAAGAAGGCCAATGTTGTGAGCACAGGCCTTTTCGAGCCTTGAGTGTGCTGGTGAGCACGAAGACTGTCCCCAGGGACAGACTGTCTTGAGCCTCCCACACCTGCTTGGCCAGGAACTCACACTCTCATGAAGCCCTACGCATTTTGTGGTGCAGCGGAAAGCCCTGCTGAGACAGTGAGAGTTACAGCCCCCACTGTCAGAGCCCTAACTGCGTGCCTGGCACAGGACTCTGGCCTGGGAAGCAGTCAGCCTTCTGAGTCTTTCTACTCCCAAATGAGGAGGCAGAGGCCCAGAGAAGTCACATCTCTTGCCCTAAGGGCACACAGCCAGGAAAAGGCAGGGTGGGAACACTAACCCAGACCTGTTTGACTACCACCCCTAAGGGAGACTCAGTTTCTCCAGGTGAGGGTGGTTGGAGAGGCACTACTGGGTGGGGGTGCCCAGAGCAGGAGGAGCTGGCCAGGGCCTGAGCATCAACCTCCTCCTGTCCTCTGCCAGAGTGAGTGGCGCCACCTCCTGTCCGGGGGCTCCATCCAGATCATGACTGAGAATCCGGCACCGGACTGGCTGTCAGACCGGGCCTGGCGAGACATCCTAGCACTCTCGAACCTGCCAACCTTTTCCTCCTTCTCTTCCGACTTCGTGAAGCACCTCTCAGAATTCCGGGTCATCTTCGACAGCCTTGAGCCCCACCGGTTAGCTGGGCCCCAGAATATGGCAGGATGAGCCCATCGAGGGGAGGAGTCCCTAGGAAAGTCTTGTCTGGGAGCCTTCTCTAAGGGGCCGGCCACCCAGGGTTGCCCTGTGGCTGTGGCCACATCTCCTCTGTGTCCCCAGTGCCATACCCCAGGGATAGCCCACTCTCCCCAGCTGTCCAGCCGGCCGAATCCCTGGGGCTACCAACCTCCTTCCAACAGGCTGGCTCTCAGGGAGGTGTGGGCCACTGTTGCAGGGAGCCTTTGCCTGGCATCTGGGACCAGTACCTAGACCAGTTTCAGAAGCTGCTAGTCCTCCGCTGCCTCTGCGGGGACAAGGTTACCAACGCCATGCAGGACTTTGTGGCCACCAACCTGGAGCCACGCTTCATTGAGCCCCAGGCAAGTGGTGGAACCCTGGCAGGACTGGCACCTTGAGCTTGTCCCCACCCTGGGTCTCAGGGCCCTGGCTGCATCTGGATAGACTACTTGGCCAGGCCAGGACCCCTGCTTGCTCCCTAAAGGCTCTGAGAGTTTCCAGCCCCCACCAGGAAGCCCACTGGGGACCACTCTGAGAACCCCAGATCCCCCTCCCTTGCCCTGATCTCTCTGTAGCCCCAGGTGGTCTCAGCATCTCCCCCTGTCCTTGCAGACAGCCAACCTGTCAGTGGTGTTCAAAGACTCCAACTCCACTACGCCCCTCATCTTTGTGCTGTCACCCGGCACAGACCCTGCTGCCGACCTCTACAAGTTTGCCGAAGAAATGAAGTTCTCCAAAAAGCTCTCTGCCATCTCCCTGGGCCAGGGGCAGGTCAGGGCTAGGCAGGGAGGAAGTGAGTGGGCTGGGAGGTGGGCCAGCTGGCCCCCTGCTCAGTGCTCCTGCCCCTGCAGGGCCCTCGGGCAGAAGCCATGATGCGCAGCTCCATAGAGAGGGGCAAATGGGTCTTCTTCCAGAACTGCCACCTGGCACCAAGCTGGATGCCAGCCCTAGAACGCCTCATCGAGCACATCAACCCCGACAAGGTGTGTTGCCCTGCACATCACAGACCCAGTGGGGCCTCCTCTGCATCCATCGGGGACTAATGAGGCAGAAATAAGAGAATCATGCAAAGCACTCCGCCCAGCCTCCAGCACGTAGCAAGTGCTCAGCAACTGACATGTGCCACACATCGACGTCATTAATCCTCTCAATCTACCCCCACCCCCAGTTACCTGTACAAGTGGTGATGTGACTTGTCCAGGGACACCCAGCACAGACCGTGACCTGGGACTTGCCAAAGCCCCCCCCCTTTTTTTTTTTTTTTTTTTCAGACGGAGTCTCACTCTGTCACCGGGGCTGGAGTGCAGTGGTGCAATCTCAGATCACTGCAACCTCCACCTCCCGGTTCAAGCGATTCTTCTGCCTCAGCCTCCCGAGTAGCTGGTAGTAGCCCGCCACTATGCCCACCTAATTTTTTGTATTTTTAGTGGAGACGGGGTTTCACCGTGTTGGCCAGGCTGTTCTCGAACTCCTGACCTCGTGATTCGCCTGCCTTGGCCTTCCAAAGTGCTGTGATTACAGATGTGAGCCACCACGCCCGGCCAAAAGCCCAATTCTTAACCAGTTGTCTGTGCAGCCTCGCTTGACCTACCTCAGGGTCCCTGGGCAGGAGGGAGCCTGGTGTCAGGGTGGCCACCAGGTATGGGTCTCAATGCTCACGTGGAGTCATGGCCACCAGGTACACAGGGACTTCCGCCTCTGGCTCACCAGCCTGCCCAGCAACAAGTTCCCAGTGTCCATCCTGCAGAACGGCTCCAAGATAACCATTGAGCCGCCACGCGGTGTCAAGGCCAACCTGCTGAAGTCCTACAGTAGCCTTGGTGAAGACTTCCTCAACTGCTGCCACAAGGTGAGGCACACTTGGTGCAGGCCCACCCTACCTGCCCCCTGTCCCCGCTCCTTACCTCCCCTGCCTCCCACCTCCCCCAGGTGATGGAGTTCAAGTCTCTGCTGCTGTCTCTGTGCTTGTTCCATGGGAACGCCCTGGAGCGCCGTAAGTTTGGGCCCCTGGGCTTCAACATCCCCTATGAGTTCACGGATGGAGATCTGCGCATCTGCATCAGCCAGCTCAAGATGTTCCTGGACGAATATGATGACATCCCCTACAAGGTGGGCCTGGGGCAGACTGGGGCCTGGGAGACTGGGCACTTAGGGGAGCCCTCACCCACCCACCCCATAGGTCCTCAGGTACACGGCAGGGGAGATCAATTACGGGGGCCGTGTCACTGATGACTGGGACCGGCGCTGCATCATGAACATCCTAGAGGACTTCTACAACCCTGACGTGCTCTCCCCTGAGCACAGCTACAGCGCCTCGGGCATCTACCACCAGATCCCGCCCACCTACGACCTCCACGTGAGTCTAGCCCAAAGGGCTGCACAGGAGGGGCCTGCCAGGCTGGGGTTCTGGGGTACCATGAGCACCTTGGTGCTGGGTGGGAGGAGATGCAGCCCCCACCCTCCATCAGCTGTCTTTTCATCAATCAATCCATCCCATCCCACAAAGACAGCCTTGGCGAGGGAGTCAGGCCCTGCCCGCTGGGGCTTGCCTTTGTGAGTGAACTCCTGGTCAGCCACTCCCTGGGTGGAATCACTCAGTGAAGGCTTGGGGCAGCTCCTCCAAGGCAGTAACCAGGCCCAGACTCCGCAGTCAGGGAGGGCTGCCACAGAAAGGATGCTTCCCTTAAGATGTGTGAGGAGAAGCCATGAGCCGGGGCTGGGTTGTGTGGGTCATCAGTGCAAAGGGCCTGTGGCAGGAAGGAGCCTGACAAATTTGGGCCACTGAATAGAGGAGCAGGGAATGGATGGCAGTAACAGGGGGACTGGGAGGGAAGCAAGGGCCACGCCACACAGTGCCTCGGAGGCCTGGAGTCCCAAGAGCAGGGACATGCATAAGGGTAATAAGCAGGAGTGACAAGTGGGGGATGTGACAAGTGGGGATGTGCTCCATTGGCGGGTAACTCTGAAGGCTGGGGCAGAGCAAGCCAGGGGCTTCCATGTTGGTCTCCTCTCTCCTAGGGCTACCTCTCCTACATCAGGAGCCTCCCACTCAATGATATGCCTGAGATCTTTGGCCTGCATGACAATGCCAACATCACCTTTGCCCAGAACGAGACGTTCGCCCTCCTGGGCACCATTATCCAGCTGCAACCCAAATCATCTTCTGCAGGCAGCCAGGGCCGGGAGGAGGTGGGTGGTGTCAGAGGAAGGGGCCCAAGGGCTGGACGGGCTGGGCTTCACCATCCTGCCCACTACCCTGTGGGAAGGAGCCCTGTGCATGTGGAATCCCACAGGGGATAAGGGGGCCCAGCCTTGACCCCACAGTGTTCCTTTGCCCCTGCAGATAGTGGAGGACGTCACCCAAAACATTCTGCTCAAGGTGCCTGAGCCTATCAACTTGCAATTGGTGATGGCCAAGTACCCAGTGCTGTATGAGGAATCAATGAACACAGTGCTAGTACAAGAGGTCATTAGGTAATCACCCCACCACACCCCCTCCCCAAGTCATCGGCCACTGGACTGTAGAGAAATGACAACAGGAGTTACTATGGGCCAGGTGCCATGTCAAGTGCTACACATCCTCTAACTCAGCTATTTTTTGTTGTTGTTGACACGGAGTCTCTCTCTGTTGCCATGCTGGAGTGCAGCAGTATGATCTTAGCTCACTGCAACCTCCACCTCCCGGGTTCAAGCAATTCTCCTGCCTCAGCCTCCTGAGTAACTGAGACTATAGGCCGGGCGCGGTGGCTCATGCTTGTAATCCCAGCACTTCGGGAGGCCGAGGCAGGCGGATCACGAGGTCAGGAGATCGAGACCACGGTGAAACCCCGTCTCTACTAAAAATACAAAAAAAAAAAATTAGCCGGGCGTGGTGGCGGGCGCCTGTAGTCCCAGCTACTCGGAGAGGCTGAGGCAGGAGAATGGCGTGAACCCGGGAGGCGGAGCTTGCAGTGAGCCGAGATTGCGCCACTGCACTCCAGCCTGGGCGACAGAGCGAGACTCCTTCTCAAAAAAAAAAAAAAAAAAAAAACTAGGACTATAGGCGCACACCACCTAATTAGCGCGCCCAGCTAATTTTTGTATTTTTAATAGAGACAGGGTTTCACCATGTTGGCCACGATGGTCTCGATCTCCTGACCTCATGATCTGCCTGTCTCAGCCTCCCAAAGTGCTGGGATTACAGGCATGAGCCACCACACCCAGCCAACTCAGCCGTATTTTTATTATTCACATTTTGTAGACGAGTAAACTGTGACCCCAAAATGTTCAGTAAGCTATCCAAGTCCAAGTTCACACATTTGCTAAGGGCCAGAGCTGGGATTTGTACCCAGGCCACCTGACCCAGCTCTCTGCTCTTAGCCTCTATGTTTTGCCATTGTTTTTCAGTCTGTGGCCTTGAGCTAGGGAGCATAGCTACTGCCACGTGACCCCAGCCCACTACCTATTCTCTTGCCACTGGCCTCACAGGTACAATCGGCTGCTGCAGGTGATCACACAGACACTGCAAGACCTGCTCAAGGCACTCAAGGGGCTGGTTGTGATGTCCTCTCAGCTGGAGCTGATGGCTGCCAGCCTGTACAACAATACTGTGCCTGAGCTCTGGAGTGCCAAGGCCTACCCATCGCTGAAGCCTCTGTCCTCATGGGTCACGGACCTGCTGCAACGCCTGGACTTTCTGCAGGCCTGGATCCAAGGTGGCATCCCAGCTGTCTTCTGGATCAGTGGCTTCTTCTTCCCCCAGGCTTTCTTAACAGGCACTCTGCAGAATTTTGCCCGCAAATTTGTCATCTCCATCGACACCATCTCCTTTGATTTCAAGGTCTGGGCACAGCCAGGGCCAGGTCAGGTGACAGGCTAGGGTACAGCCCAGGGAGGAGAGGCTCTGAGGCCACGGTCGGTTGGCAGTTGGGGAACCCCTAAGCCAGGGCATGGAAAGACCCAAGCCAGAAGAGGCCGTGAGTCCCAGGAACAGGTCTGGGCTGGGTCCATCAGAAATCCACAGGGGCAGGGTACAGACCACAGGCCATGGGCTAAAGTGGTAGGTACATGATGATGGGCAGGCAGGCAGCATTAGGCAGCTCTCTCAGAAGGGAGTTTTGTGCCTCCTAACCCAGATTCTGGGTATTGTTATGTTTGTGGGGTGTGTCTGTGTCTACCCACAGGTGATGTTTGAGGCACCATCGGAGTTAACACAAAGACCCCAAGTAGGGTGCTATATCCACGGATTATTCCTGGAAGGTGCCCGCTGGGATCCAGAGGCCTTCCAGCTGGCCGAGTCTCGGCCCAAGGAGCTGTACACAGAGATGGCCGTTATCTGGCTCTTGCCAACACCCAACCGCAAGGCCCAGGACCAGGACTTTTACCTGTGCCCCATCTACAAGACACTGACTCGTGCTGGTATGAGGCCTGGGACGGGAGCCTACACTATGGGCGGGGACCCAGGACTAACCCAGCCCAGCCCAAGCCAGTCACTTATCCAGGTTAGCTGAATAAGGAAGGACAATAGAGATTTGGGCCAAGCCAGCAAGCAGCAGTCAGGTTAATGCCCAAGGCCTGCCATCTGGCTGTGGGGAGCACCCCTGAACTCCTATCCTACATGCCTCCCTCAGCAGGCCCACCTTGGGCCCCAAGAGCCTACAAGCCCCAGCCTGTCATTGGGAGTTCAGAGGGGTAACTGAGGCCCAGGGCAGGAACTTGTCTGGACTGGGTCCATCAGAGAATGAAAAGTGGCATCAACTCTGCCATCCCTATCTTCAGTCCCCAATACAGTAACCCTGGGGAGGCTTGAACCCTGGCCAGACCCCCTCACCAGGCAGGCTTCCTCTTGGGTCAGGGCCCCCTCCCTGTCCTCGGCTTAGTCTGCCCACTGCCCTGCCCCTACGCTATCCTTGCTCTAGTAGTAATAGGGCATGACCTAACCCGTCCCCTTCCTTGCCCATTCCAGGAACACTATCAACCACAGGACACTCTACCAACTATGTCATTGCTGTGGAGATCCCCACCCATCAGCCCCAGCAGCACTGGATAAAGCGTGGTGTGGCCCTCATCTGTGCCCTGGACTACTAGACTCAGACAGAAGGACTGGGGCCATTAAAGCTGAATTTTCTAAGCAGTCCAGCTGTGCCTTAGCTGCTTGCATGAGGACCCCTTTGCAGGACTCACTGCCAGGGGGCTGGTGAGGGGCTGCAGCAGCCTCAGCAGACGATGCAGTCAGCAGAGAGCAGAACAGAGGTGGCAGCTTTGACCTGCTTTACCTGTCCAAACGCAACAAGGAAGAGATGCCCAGCACCCTCCCAGGGAGAACACACCACGCGAGATTAGATTAGAGGCAGCCCTGCCTCTTTGACCCAGAGTCCCAGCACCTCTCCAGGTTGCAAAGCCACGGATTTGGTGAAAGCCATGGATGGCTCTCTCCCCAGCAAGTGCACCCTGTCTACAGTCCACCTGAAGCCCCTCCTCAGCTCAGGTCCTAAATCCCAGGCCTAGGATTCCAAGGATATCTGGCCCAAGACAGCTGGACACTCAAGGATCATATACTTCTTACCTTTCTGGTCCCAGGGCCCTGGGCCCACAAGGTCTAGTAAGGCCCTCCCTCCCACCACACACGTCTAGCCCAACCTCCGTATCTCAGGCCAGCAACCACAGGAGGGTTCATTTCTCAGGAGATTCTTAGGAGAGTTTTATTCATTCATTGATCCAGTATTTACAGGGGCTAGAGGGGTCAAGCTGTGCTCAGCCCAGAGGCAGCTGCCACACTTGCCAGCACCCCCCACTCAGTCACTACGTACAGATAAAGGGGCCTGCTTGAATCACCTTTTTCAAAGCCATCTGGCAGAGGCCATGGGGCTGTGTTGGGGCCTGGGCTCCAGAGGCACTGCTGGGCCCATTACCCCTTGGCATCAGGCCCTCTGGAACACAGGGGCTCCAACTGGTTGTCTTGATCCTGCTGTCCCCCACCCTGAGTGCCTTGCAGAGGCTGAGGAAGCTGGAGTAGCAGGAAGAGCTGAGCGGTACCAGCTTCCTATAAGCAGGCTAGGGTACAGCTGCTACCTGTCTCTGCTACCCCTGAGAGGGAGACATGGTAATACTGAGGGGCTGGACAGAGGCTCTTCTGAGCCTCAAGCTCCAGGGACAGAGACCTAGAGCCTAATTTAGGCCCATAGCTAGGGCCACAACACTGAAGGCGAAGAGCCCCAGAACCTTGCTGTGGAGAGCAGTCTTGAACAGCCTGGCTAGAACAAGGAAGACAGTTCACAGGCCACTGAACAGTTCCCACATGCTCTGCTCAGGCCATGGGATCCCAGCAGCCTGCTCACCCCAACCCCACTGGGACACCCTACTCCCAACCCAGCCCAGTGCTGGGTCCCTGAGTTTGGCACTCTCCTAAGAGGAATGGAGAAGGCCTGGCTTCCTTACAACAGGGACAGGCTGGTGGCTGGGGCTAGAGCAGCAGGACCCAGAGCCCAGGACCCACCCAGGCCTCCAGCTAGGACGCTGTAGTTGGGACCATGGCATGATACAAGGAACTGGGCCCACCAGGACAGCTCCTAGGAGAGAAAGCATAGTCAGGTAGGAACTTATGTCAACATGGTGGCATGCTGGGTTGGAGCCCAGAAAAATAGATGTCTCTGATAGGTAAAATATATATTCTGCTGCCCAGGCAGAAGGGCCAGGTCCTGCTGCTCCACAGCCGGCTGTGGAGGAAGCTGCAGTACCTCGCTGTGCCCCAACTCCAGATGCTGCCTCCTGAGCACTACGGGGCTGATCTGCCGTGTCAGGCCTCAGGGCACCATGGAAGGAATGTGGCCTGGTTCCTCCCATTCCCAGGGCCTGGACTCTCTGGCTGGGACTATTCAGTAATACTGGGAAAAGGGGAAGTGGGGCAAGAAAGGACCCTGGTGAGGGCCACACGGCAAGAGTGGGCTGCAGAGTCAGGGCCAGCAGTCCTCACTGGCGCTTGGCCTTGTAGGGGCGAGAGCGTTTCCGCCGGTCAGGCTTCCGCTGCTTGTGGAGCCGGCCGATGCTGACCCCTTGGCGCCGCCGCACGGAGATGTTCTGCTCCACTAGGTTGGCCAGCATGCCTGCAAAGAGGTAGAGACCCTTGAGCAGGTGCTGGCTGCCTCAGGCCAGGAGCTGAGGCTCTCATGGCCCTCCCTGTGCCCCAAGGTCTGCTCAAGCCTCAGGAGAGGCCAGAGGAGGGGAGCTGAAGGACACTACCCTCAGCAGGGCATTCCAGTTAAGACAGCAGCGCATCCCCTCACCTTCCTGAGCCAGCATGGAGATAAAGGTGCAGATGAACTCATCATAGTTGTGGGTCCTTCTCTGGTCATCAATCTGTAAGAGAGAAGAAGGCTGAGAGCACTGGAGCCAATCTTGCCAGAGCAGCCACCAGCGGACCTCGGGAGAGGCCAGATCAGGCAACTGGAGAAATCACCCACCTTGAACTTCTTCCTCTTCTCTACCTCTTCCTTGAGGCACGCCTCATAGTTTGCAATCTCAGCCTCCACACACTTTAGCAGTGCCAGCAGCTCCTGCCAAAACCCAGCATTGCACCTCTGATGGGGGCGGGCCAGCAACAAAGCCCCACGAGCAATAGGCAGCTAGAGGCAAGGATGAGCAGCGAGTCCATGCCTATGGAGGCCCCTGCCACCACCCAACCCAGAAAGTCTTCTGGCACATGGCTCCAGCCACCAATCTTCACACCAAAGTTCCAGTCAAGAACTCGGCACCTGGGCAGGAGGAGCTCAGGCCTTACCCTCTGCCAGGATTAAAGGAGAAAACCACAAAGGAGGCTCACCTTGGGTGAGTATTTCTCCCCACTCAAGGGCTCGCCAGGCCTCACCATCCCTGTCTTCTCTCTGCTGTCCGTGGCTTCCACAACCTCCTTCTCCACTGGGCTGCTGGACCCCTGGCTGCCTTGGATTGGTCTGATGGAGGGCGAGGAACCCTTCCCACCCTCTGGGAAGAGAGGTCACAAGAAAATCATCAGAGCGCAGGACACTTTGTGGTCACTTGGCCATTTCCCTCCTCCCTCCTGGGTGCACCAAGTGGCCAGTGAGCCAGTCCAAGGCCCACCTGTCAGCGCCAGGGGACTAAGCACCCCATCCTCAGCCAGGTGCAGCAGGCCTGTGCTGATGACAGGACCCAGGTCACGGACAGCACGGTTGTAGCGTATGCAGTCAACACGCAGCAGGCTGTCATCCTCTCCAAAAAGCACCTTGGAGATGTGGGAGGTGACAGGGCTGGAGGGCCGCGTCGGGTTGGCCGAGCGGATGGGAGAGCGCAGTGGCGAGTTGAAAGCACTGCCGATCTCAGAGGCCGTGTCCGTACTCTCATTGCTGGGGGTGGGTGAGGGCTGCGAGTGTGTGGGCACTGCCACAGCTGGACTCCCAGCCCCACTGCTAGTCTTGATGGACAGAGGAATTGAGAGGTCCTTCTGGGACTCTTTGAGCTTCTCAGCCAAGACGTTGATGGTGTTGGGCTGCAGCACTGACAGTTGCCCATCAGCAGAACCGCTCAATGCCCCTGGCTTCCCTGTTCCCTTCCCCTTATACCTGTGGGGCCCGAGAAGATGTGAAGCAAGGGAACGGGCCAGGTGACCATACCCAGCAGTACCCAGAATGGCTTAAATACATTCCGACCTGCAGGAGCTGACCCTAAAACTCCTTATACTTGGTCCAAGCAGCTTGAACTAGCCATGCTAAGCCTGGCATCAAGTTCTGTCAGCTGCAGCCAAGCGTCCTCAAGAGACACTTCCTCTATTCCAGCAATCTCATTCCTGGCCTTTTGCCAGTGCCCTGTGTTCCAGCAAAGCTGCCTCCCCACCACCCACATCTCCTCCATCCTTGCCCCAACCAATCCTTCAAGGCCTGGCTAAAAGGCCACTTCCAATAGGTGATGATATATGCTTATGTGCTCAGCCTTACCCCCCAGCCCACCAAAAATTTCCTGGGGACTTGGGGTCAGCCCTATCATGCCAGCCTCCCCCAGGGCCCCAAACTCCGCAGGTGGTCAACATTATCTGCTGCAGGGCATTCTCAGACATAGACTGAGATATTCAGGATGGGATCTGAAGCACCCAGAACCTGGTAGCCTTAGAAAGCTGGGCTGACCTAAGGGCAGAGTTGGTGTTCTGCACGTCATCCTCCTCGTCATCCTCATAGTCATCCTCGTCATCTGAGTACTGCTGGGGTGGGCGGACTGGAACTCGGCTGCGGCCCACACCTGCCGCCAGGTCTTCTTCCTCCTGAGACAAAGACCAGGGCAGTTATAAACAAGTGCTGCTCGGCACAGGCTGAGCCTAGACACTCACAGCCAGAGAGAAAGCCAACATAGTTTTCCAGACTGAGTCAGCGGAACCCCTCCAGGTGTTCCATGGCCTATCCTTGGCTTGTGGGGAGGCTGCCACCCACTTACACTGCATAGAAACCTACGGAGGAGTTTTAAGAGAAACAGAGTGCCCTGAAACACATGCCTTTATTTTGCCAGTAAAACCCAACCCATAAAGTTGTACCAAGGAGCGTGACCTAAACATTTAATCCCACAGCCATGTAATTAGATTAAATTCAAAGGAGCTCTCCTGGCCTCTCTAAGCTCCTGCTGTTATGGCGCCCTTTTTGTATCAGGCAGAGGAACCTAGCAACCCAGGCCCAGGCAGCTTGACCCAGCCATGCCAAGGGTGAACACCAAGGAACCACATGGGGAAATTGCCTGTTGCAGGCTCTCAAGAGAATCAAGTAGAGAATCCTGCAAGGGTGCTCCCAGCTTACCTGCATGGGGGACTTGGCATAATTGTGATTGTCTAGAAAGGCCGGCAGCCGCTGGACAATGGGAGTGGGGTTGGGGGGAACCCCATTGAGGCTGCTGCCTGGAGGCTTCACCACCAGCTTGGGTTTGTTGGGAGGGCTGTGGGATGGGGCTTGTGTACATGAACCAGCCGCCTCCTCTGCACCATCTGAGACAGGGCAAGAACACAGGCAGGACCTCCAGTAGGATCTCCAAGAAAAGCTCACAGTCTCCCCAGCCCTGTGAAACAGCACCTCCCAGAGAAGAACAGCCAAGCCAGCTGGTGCAATGGGAGTCAGCAAGCTCTAAGTCATGATCCCACAATGAGACAGGGCAAAGAATTAGATGGGAAAAAAGAGGCAGAAAAAAAAAAAAAAAAACCGCCTCTAGAGAAAACAAGAAAGGGAGTGTACATTACAGAGAAGGGCCCAGGGGCCTGTGGTAACAGCGGCCCTTTACAGGTGCCTTTCTTTAGGGAAGGACTGCTTTCCCTCTACCTTCTGACGGGGGAAGAACACTGCCCAAGGACATCCCCAGAAAAAGACTCTCCCTGCTTAGGCCTCCCACGCCAGACATTAGGGGGTGGCTCTGAGGCCCACAAGAGGTCCCAAACCCCCCAGTACCTGTGTGGGTGCCCTCAGAGGCTGCAGGGGCCCTGTTTGCTTCCAGCACCAGTGGGGACTTGTTGCTGGCTGATTTGGACTCCTCAGGCAGCTGTGACTCTTGAGACTTGTGGGTCTGAATCAGCTCTGGCTGTGTTACTCTTATCAGCTAACAACAGAATCCAGGGCTCAGAGGAGAAAGGGTACACCTGGGCTTCTACCTTAAATAGATAAGGGCTGAGGACCTAAAGGAATAATGGCCTTGGCTCTACCCATTCACTCACAGGGAAATAAAACACCCAAACCCAAACTACCTTTTAGAAGCTATTCTCCCTCGCCACTCCAAGTCCCACCTTTCCCACAACGGGGGCAAAGAAAAGATGTGGTTAGCTGAAGCCCAGATCTACAAGAGTGTATGTTCGCTAATCAGAGACAAATGCTGTGGGGGAAGGGAGGAGGAATGCAGGGAGGGTTGGGCTGGGCAGAGGCCAGGGAGAAAGGGCACCTACCTGCTGCAGAGCCTCTAGTACTGTCTGACGGTTCACCTTCAGCACGTGCAGCCTGGCCTCATACTTGATCCTGCGGTCAGGCACCACTGCCATCAGGTTGAAGCGGATGTCGTGGTAGGGCTCCCTGCAGTCACAGCCGCAGCCGTGAGAGCAGCTCCTGCCCCAGCCCCGCCATCAGGTTGAGGCAGATATCCTGGCAGGGCTCCCTGCAGTCACACCTGCAGCTGTAGGTATAGGCCCCACCCCAACAGGCAGGCAGCGACTAGCCATACACGCCAGGCACCTGAGCTGGTACCTTCCAACAGGCTGTATGAGGGGCCTATCCAGAAGTGAACTAGCAGACCTGGGCTGCCTAAGGCTCCACTGAGGCCTGCCCCTCCCCGAGCCCACCCAGGAGCAGGCCACAGGCAGCCCAGGCAGGAAATAAGACAACAAGTTGAGAGCCCATGATCTAAGCCTGATCTTGCCAGATTCACCATATGGCCTCGCAATTTACAGATCACCTGGATACTCTCTGTCCCTCCCAAAGTAGGTACAGCTCCAGAGAGTAGAACAGGGCAGGCACAGGGCCCTTACCCTGCAGTGGCGAGGCCGATACGCTCCATGATGACCCGCCGGGCCTTGTCTGTCCACTCCTCATCCTCCCCCCAGGGCCCTAGTGGAGACCAAGACAAGGAATCAGCGAGAAGGAAACCCTGAGTTTGGGTAGGCCAGGAGTGGGAAGGAAGACAGAGAAGAGCAGTTGAGCCAGAGAATCAGGAGCTGGTAGGGCAATATGGTGTAGGGTGAAACCCCAGCCAGAGCCGGGTGTCGGTACCCACAACCCCTGCCACTGGGTCCCACATACCAGAAGTCCCTGAGCCCCAGCTCCCTAGGAGGCAGGCAGAGACACCCAACAGGCCTCCAGCTCATGGTGCCTACCATGGTCAATGGGGTAGACCTTCAGCCCATCCAGCTCAAAGAGCCGGCCTGTAATAGGCACATAGCTGACAAAGTGGAACGCCTCCATGGTCCGCACCGCACTAAGGCCATTCTGCTTCTCAGGGAGGTGGCGTGGCTCGGGCCTGGGGAAAGACAAAGTCAGGGCCCAAAAAATGATACTCCCCCTACTCCCACCTCACATCAGCTCCCACAGCTCCCACACACCTGGCATGGCTATTATGTGCCTTGGCCAACTCCGGGGCATTGCCAATCGCATATCCTTTGCTCTACGGGGAAGAAAATAAGGCCATATCAGAATAATTTCTCCTCAGGTAGGACTATGGGTGGAAGGCAAAGCTTCAGAGAGCAGCCTGGAGGCATTCCAGGAATCGGAAGGAACACAGACAAACTTTCTTAAAGGGCTGGTGGGGGCAGAAAAGAGCTCTGGAGTCCCAAAGAGATGGACTGTGCTGGCCTTGCATGGTAATTAGTGGCCACTAGGAAGCAACATGGCCTGAGAGGAAAAGTCCTGACAGAGAAGGTTCTGACATGGTGTGACTTAAGGAAAGTCTCCTCCCTCCCTAGGCCTGTCTCCTTTCGCCACAACTGCGCCTAAAAACAATGGCCTTACACAATTTATTTAAGAGTCAGATGTAATATAAACGATCATTTGAAAAAGAAACAGCCTAATAGTACCCAATATCATGTGATAGCATTCCCAGTGGCCCTCAGGGTCAGATCTGCCCAGTTGGCTGTGAGCCAGGATGAAGGCACTGCAGCCTACCTCAGGGCTGAAGCCCTTGGTGAAGTCCTTCATGCGACTCAGGGTGGGTCCCAGGTCCACGTTGCTGCAGTTCAGGAGCACACTCAGCAAGGCATGAGTGGCACAAGAATTGGGTATCAGCTGTGAAATCAAGAATAGTCACCCATACACAGCACCCCTCACTGCAAGCCCCAAGCCCATATACATCAAGAATGGGGATCTACAGCAGGTCAGTCATATCTGGACAACTCCCCTTCTCAGCTCCCTTCATCTTTGCCTAACGTTTATTAACAAGCACCTACCAAATACCCACTGGATATCTGAGGACACAGAGAGTAGACTCAGACACCCCCCTACTCTAAAACTGTTCCCTTTAATGAATTAGAGCTCAGTTCCTTCTGCCAGAGGATTTCTGTAGCTACTGCCCCTAGAATCTGCCTATCTCCTCCTCCTGTCTTCCTCCATTTCCACTTCCCCAGCAAAAAAATGGCAGCATCCCACCCTCCAAACAAAACACAGAGTCCAGCAGACCTGGTGGGCAAAGAACATGTTATTCACAATATCATCATCAATCACGGACGTATCATCCACCAAGGTAGAGACCTTTCGCCGGGACCGGCGCTCTTCGATCCATTTGAACAGGAAGATAAATCCATATACAGGGCTGGGGGAAGTAAGGGGCAGAGCCAGATCAGCGAAAGGGGAGAAGACAATCAGCATTCCCTTCTTTCTCCCATTAATCCTTTGCACTGCATCATCACTCAGGTGTCCTTGCTGTGATCCCAACTCTCCCCTGGCTACTTCCCAACACTGGGTCTGAATTGGACTTGTGCCCTCACACACGAAAGGCCTGCCACAGGCAGAGCAAAGCATAAGCTTCGGGCTGTGATGCTCCAGGAGTCCACCCAGTCTCCTTATGAAGTCTATGGTTCTGGGTACGAGAAGAAAAGCTGGAACTGAGGGCCAAGGATGGGACAAGGTAGGAACACAAAGTAAGACAAGAACAAAAACTCTGGTGAGGAACTGAGGCACTCCTTCTCACTTGTGGGCCCCAATGCAGTCAGGAAAGCAAATGAACACCCACACTAATCTCTTTTGTTCCAAGAAATTAAAGTAGACTTCTTGGTTCAGTCACGGTTGCTACTGTTGCTACTCTCTTACACTTCTATTCTGCAGGACCATTGGGACAAGACTCTAAGTGTGGGCACCCAGGAGGGGCCTTATCACCCCAACCAATCAATAGAGGTTGACTTTGTGTTAGAATTAAAGCCAGACACACATGGGCACACTGAAATTAACACATTACACAACTGCACAAAAGGCATTGTGTGACCTGGGTCTTCCCGCTGCAAGGCCAGGAAAGCAGCTGAACCAAAGGATGCTTAGGGGTGGGGAGGGGGCTGCTACAAAAAGGGAAGCGCTAAGAAGATTGGGAGAAAAGAAAGTATCAGTTTGATCAGGAGCGGGCACTCAGAGCGCAAGGCTGCTTCTTTATGTGAGACTTTAAAACGCAGGGTTCCTGGCACTGCCTTCCCTAAGGGGCCCTGTTCTCTGGGACCTTCCCCAGCACTCTGGGTGTAAGGGGCAGCCCTGGTGTGCAGCCACTCACCCCTGGCATTTGCTCTGAAGGTCGTAGATCTCCTCCACTTGCACCCCTTTGACACCTGCGATGAGGAAAGGAAAGCGGTAGGGAAGGACAGCCCCTGATGAGTGAGGGCGCAGGGCTGGGCCCCCACAGCCCCGGTCCGGCAGGAAGAAGGGGCTCTTACCGAAATCTTCCACGAGCAGGGTGAAGAGGCCTGGGTGGGGAGACAAGAGGAGGGCGTGATGGTCAGGCCGGCGCGTCCCGGGCCCATCCGGCCTCCCCAGCCCCTGGCCCCCCCGGTCCCCTCCTCACCTGGGTCGCTCTCCAGCTCCAGCCAGCCCTTATTCATCTTCCCGCGGGGCAGCCCCTCAACGCCATGTCCAGGCCCTCCCGCCCCAAAGCTGCCCCCAACGGGAGCCCCCACCGCCCCCGGGGCTCCTCAGTCCCACACACAGACAACGGGCCCAGCCGCGTCACCCGCCCGCGCCGGCGGCACGACGTCACCAAGGTGCGACGGCCCTGCTCCGCCTCTGGGCTCGTCTTCCGCCGGCCCGACAGCAGATGCGGGCACGCGCTCGAAGGCGAAAATCGCACGCGCGGAGGGACGGGGGCGAAGGGGAGGGCGGGATGGGGGCGAAGGGGAGAGGAGGGACGGCGGCGAAGGGGAGGGGAGGGACGGCGGCGAAGGGGAGAGGCGGGCGAAGGGAAGAGGGGGTCCGGGCGATGCTGAGAGCTGAGGCTCGAGAGGAGGGGCGGGACGGGCGACGGGAAGGGGCGGGGCCGGGCAGTACTAGGCCCGGGTGGTGCGAGAGGAGGGGCGGGGCGGGCGAGGGGAAAAGGCGGGGCCAGGAAGTGCTGGGCGCGGGAAGTGCGAGAGGAGGGGCGGAGCAGGCTAGGGGAAAAGGCGGGGATGGGCGGGGCTGGGCGCGGGTGGTGGGAGAGGAGGGATGGGGCGGCGAGGGGAAGGGGCGGGGGCGGCGAGGGGAAGGGGCGGGGGCGGCGAGGGGAAGGGGCGGGGGCGGCGAGGGGAAGGGGCGGGGGCGGCGAGGGGAAGGGGAAGGGGTGGGGGCGGCGAGGGGAAGGGGAAGGGGTGGGGGCGGCGAGGGGAAGGGGCGGGGGCGGCGAGGGGAAGGGGCGGGGGCGGCGAGGGGAAGGGGCGGGGGCGGCGAGGGGAAGGGGCGGGGGCGGCGAGGGGAAGGGGCGGGGGCGGCGAGGGGAAGGGGCGGGGGCGGCGAGGGGAAGGGGCGGGGGCGGCGAGGGGAAGGGGCGGGGGCGGCGAGGGGAAGGGGCGGGGGCGGGAGGTGTTGGGCGCTGAGGCGCGAGACTGGGAGACGGGAGGGGCGCGCGGCCGTTAGCGGTCGCTTTCTACCAACGGTAGGCGTCGCAGCTGTTCCCGAAGGTCACAGTCCGCGTGACCCGCCCCCTTTTGCGCGCTCGCAGTCTTCGCCGGCGCAGTCACCGCGCAGGGCGGCCGCCCGGAGGTAGCTATCACGGCTTGTGTCAACGACTAAAGCTCCAGTACAGCGGCGCCCTCAGAGACAGCTGGGAGGGTGGCTCTGGCCGGGAGTGGCGGCCGGTGAGCTACCGCGAGGAGGAGCGGCGGAGGCGACCTCGGCCCGGCCCTGCACTGGCCGCCCGGCAGGCGCGACATGAGCCTGGTCTGGCATCCGCGGGATGCCCCTTGAGCCCCTTCTCAGGCGGTTAACCTCCGGGGAACGGTTGTGACCACACCGACACGTATTTTACAAATCATTCTTGGCGGCGGCGGGTCGAACACGTTTATTTATTTTTGATTTTCTCAACAAGCATTTACCCAGCCCCTGTCCAGTGAAACAACTTGTTAAGCGTTCCGAGGAGCGTCCGCCGGGTTAGGAGGCCACTGCCTGGCAGCTCGTAGAAGCCTCATTTGCAACGCCCCCCCCCCCCCAGATGTTTTGAAGATCGTGACGTCTTGTAACTAGCAGTGTGTGCACAGAATCCTGCTCGAGGAACGTCTTGGCCCAGCGATGCAAAGAACTGAAGTTTCAAGGTTTTATGTTTATTGCTGGATGGTCGGGGTAGCCCCAATAACTGGGAACTGCTTCGCAGTCCGCTCACGTGGACCCCTGTGGGAACAGCGAGGTCAGGACATGCCCTTCTCTCTCCTCTTCCAGCCTGTCCAGTGTTTTCCTTGAGGAAGAAGCCATCAGATGTCATTGCTTCTGCAACTCCTGGGTTAGAGGAGGAGACAGAACAAGCACAAAGAAGGGGAAGGCAGGGTGGCTTTGGTTTCTTGAACAGTAATTTCCTCAGTCGTCCTTATTCATGCAGAATAGTTTAAAGTCCCTGAAGATATTCACGATCTCCAGCCGTGATCGGAGGCCATGGATACTGGAGTGTCTCTGGAGTGACCTGATTTCACCCAGCGCTCCTTCTAAGAAATGCTGTCCTTCTCCTCTCCCCTGACTAGACAGTCCTTGCTTCACAGCGGTGGATTTTCTTTCGTTCCCATTCACTTTCAGGGATCTCCCCGTTAACCAGTGAAACTGTACATTTGTTTTACAGTTTGTTTACTAATGAAAACAGGTAACAGCCGGAGTTGGCTGACATTGGAAATAGGAGACAAGGTACCTTCTGCACTTTTGGCTATTGTACTCGGCTCAGATAGAGACAAAGGTTGGGTACAGACCATATCTCAGTGGCCACCTGAGCCTAGGTGAAAATTGATAGGAGAGGCCAGGCCTGGTGGCTCACGCCTGTAATCCCAGCACTTTGGGAGGCTGAGGCGGAAGGATCGCTGGAGCCCAGGCGTTGAAGACCAGCCTGGGCAACATGGCAAAACCCCGTCTCTACAAAAAATTAGCTGGTGCGGTGGCATGGCACCTGTGGTCCCAGCTACTTGGGAGGCTGAGTCAGGAAGATCATCTGAGCCTAGGAAAGTGGCACTTTCATGCACTCACCCACCGCACTCCAGCCTGGGCAACAATGAGAGACCCTGTCTCAAAAAAAAAAAAAAGTGATAGAGCCCAGGGGGTGTTTGGCAGTGTTACCTCTTGTCTCTCACTAGAGGGAGTTCTTGCTTTTAGGCAGCCCAAATCTCACAGGCTCCTTTGCCTAGGAAAAAGCTACCTTATCTAGCTTTCACTGGGTAGAATTAAGGCACCCATACTTAGGTGCAAAAGGAGACTTTTTTTCCCTGAGTGCTACTTCATGTATTTTTTTGTGAGCACAAAGAAACAACCATTTAGCTAGGTCAAGTAATGTTCTAAGTTCTTTTGCTACTGTGTGATAGCAGTATAACATGAGAGTTAGTGTTGGCCTCTGGAGCCAGGCTACCTGAGTTCGGATCTCATGTATATCACTTACTAACTCTTACCTTGGGCAGGATACTTAAACCTCTCTGTGCCTCAGTCTCCTCATCTTGAAAATGGGGATAGTAATGGTATCTACTGCATGGCGTGTTTGTGAGTTAACACATGCCAAGTACCTAGAACAGTGCCTTTTATTCCATCACATGGGTTGGGGGGTGAAGTGCACCATTGCCATGACCCTGGGGAACTTGATAACCAAATCTAGAATTAAATTGCTTACCAAACCCCATTTATATTTATAGCTGGAAGAGCCTGTATTGTCCTCACAGTAGTATAGAAGAATTCAAGAGAGGAGAGAGAGACAGCACCGAATGAAGACTGTAAAAGAAAAGAAGGAACGCCAAAGATTGAGGTAGAAGTAGTTGACACGGGGAATTTGGGAGAAATTGTCCAATGGCCTGTGGTATAGGCTGCACTTTTTCCCCCTTTTGTCATAGTCTTGGGGGTTTAGGTTGGACAGTGTGGAAGCGCACACTGGGAGCTGGGAGCTGTCATACCTGACTTATCAGTGCTGTCCCTAGTAGCAAAGTGCTGACTCTGGAACCTTGCTACCCAGATTCATATCCTAGCTCTGCCACTTGCCAACAACTGTGACAGAAGGCACTTCATTTCTTTATGCCTCAGTTTCCTCATCTGGAAAATGTACATACTAATGGCATGTACTTTTTAGAGTATTCTGTAGATTCATTGAGCTACTGTAGATTAATTGAGCCAATACATGTAAAGTGCCAAGAATAGTGCCTCGCAACGGGAAATACTTTTATCAATTTTGGTTCATTTTAGTATGCTTTGTAAAGGTGGTACCACCTGAGATTCAGAGTAGTTGGCAGAAGAAACAGTAAAAAAGTAAAAGAGGGTTTGCTCTTGGATTCATTCCGTCAACGTAGGCAGTACAGGCACTGGGGAGAGAAAGATGCTTACAATCCAGTTCCTGCCCTCAAATAACTCAGTATGTTTTGCACTTAAAAATAAATATATGAAATATGGCCAGGTGCGGTGGCTCATGCCTGTAATGTCAGCACTTTGGGAGGCCGAGGTGGGTGGATCACCTGAGGTCAGGAGTTCGAGACCAGCCTGGCCAACATGGTGAAACCCCATCTCTACTAAAAATATAGAAATTAGCTGGGCGTGGTGACAGGCGCCTGTAATCCCATCTCCTCGGGGGGCTGCGGCAGGAGAATTGCTTGAACCCAGGAGGTGGAGGTTGCAGTAAGCGAGATCACGCCACAGCACTCCAGCCTGGGCAACAGAGCAAGACTCTGTCTCAAAAACATATATGTATGAAATATGAAAAGAAGCTGATGTCTTAGGCTGTAGATATGTTGGTCCTTCATCAGACCCATGAATGGCATTTTAAGGGAAATGTTAAAAAGGTTATCAACAAGATCCTCAAAGAACACCTCGTGCTTCTTATTTCTCTTGTTTAGAAAATCTGCCAAGACTAGGAGGGTAACCCAGAGGAAACCGTCTTCAGGGCCTGGTAAGAAAGACTGGAGCTTGTGTTCACCCACTGCCTCCAGCCCTCAGCAAAGAAGGCCACCTGTATGCGGCAGTATACTTGCTTCTTCTCTCTCTCCCAGCCCTACTTCCTTCCTAGATTCTCTAAGATCTTGAGGACTCAGGAACTGCCATTTTAAATTACCATGTCTGAAGTTCAAGAAACAAGTTATTAAAGTCACTTTAGAACAAAACAAAACAAAAGTGAAGTGAGCAGTTGTGGCCAACTTGTTCATTGTAACCAGAATTACATGACAGCCTAATTGATACCAAATAAGACCTCATCCCAACCTTCCTCCTTGCCAAAATGACCCTTTTCCTAGTATTCTACTCCTTCCTTAGAGGAATGGTTACATTCTCACCCTTCTCTTCCATTCTTAATGGTCAACTTAAGCCAAATTCTGAGTGTCCTCTCTTCCAGTTTGCTGGCTATGCCTTCGAGAACCTGGGGATCCCGAAAAATTAGGGGAATTTCTTCAGAAAGACAGTATCAGCGTGCATTCTTTCTGTCTTGTGAGTATGAGACCTCCTTTGCTTTGAATATCCTATGGCTTTTGGTGTACTGACTGTTCTCTGTTACATTCATCCTCAGATCCACAGCCTTGTTTTTTTTGTTTTTCTTAATAGCTTTTTTGTTTTAAAATCTATTTTTAAGGCTGGGCGCAGTGGCTCGCGCCTGTAATCCCAGCACTTTGGGAGGCCGAGGCAGGAGGATCTCTTGAACCCAGGAGTTCGAGACCAGCCTGGGCAACCTTGTCTCTGCAAAAAAATTAAAAAAAAAAAAAAAAAAAAAAAAAAGCTGGGCATAGTGGCAAACGCCCGTAGTCCCAGCAACTCCGGAGGCTGAGGCAAGAGGATCGCTTGAGCCCTGGAGGTGGAGGCTGCAGTGAGCAGTGATCACACCACCACACTCCAGCCTGGGTGATAGAGGAAGACCTTGCCTCAAAAAAAGAAAAATGTATATGTCTGGTATAAAACCCTGACAGTATAAAGTAAGTTCAGTAAAAAAGTCTCTTCCCTAAACAATGTTCCCAATCCTTCTCCCTGTCCCCAGAAACAAATGCTGTCAAAGTTGTAACATCCTTCCAATTGCTTTTTCCCAGTATTTTTTTATTAGGTATAACTTCCATACTGTAAAAATCACCAATTCTTTTCTTTTTTTGAGAACGGAGTCTCACTCTCTCGCCCAGGCTGGAATGCAGTGGCGTGATCCCGGCTCACTGCAACCTCTGCCTCCCAGGTTCAAGTGATTCTCCTGCCTCAGCCTCCCAAGTAGCAGGGATTACAGGCACTTACCACCATGCCTGGCTAATTTTGTATTTTTAGTAGAGACAGGTTTCACCATGTTAGCCAGGCTGGTATTGAACAAAATTCACTAATTTTAAGGGTCCAGTCTGATAAGTTTTGATAAATGTATGTCCCCATATAACCACCACCCCAGTCAAAATAAGTAACATTTTCATCACCCTAGAAAGTTCCCTCCTGCCTCCTTTTCCAGTCAATCCCACTAGACGTCATCACTGTTCTGATATATGAATTATTTTTGGCTCTTCTTTTACTTCATGTAAGTGAAATCATATAGTTTATAATCTTTTGTATCTGGCTTTTTTCTCCCAACACAGTGTTTTGAAGATTCATCCATGTTGTTGCATGCGTTCGTAGCTCATGCCTTTTTATTACTTGGTAGTATTCAGTTGCATGAATAAGTTACTATTTGCTTATCTGTTCACCTGTTAATGAACATCTGAATTGTTTCCGTTTGAGGACTATTATGAATAAAGCTACTTTAAGCATTCATGTACAAGTCTTTTTGTGAACATGTGCTTTCACTTCTCTCGTGCAAATGCCTAGAAGTGGAATTACTAGTTGTATGCTAATTAGATATTTAACTTTATGTGAGGTTGCCACATCACTGTCCAAAGCGGTTGTACCAGCTTACACTCCTACCAGCAATTTATAAGAATTCCAGTTGCACAGTATTCTTGCCAAAACTTCGTTTTGTCAGCGTTTTTAATTGTAGCCATTTTACTGGGTGTGTATTGGTATTTCATTGTGGTTTTAGTTTCCATTTTTCTGATGACTAAAGCTTCTTTTCATGTGCTTATTGGCCATTCAGTTTTGTTTTTTGCTTTTTTTTTTTTTTTTTTTTGAGATGGAGTCTCACTCTGTCGCCCAGGCTGGAGTGCAGTGGTGCGATCTTGGCTCACTGACACCTCCACTTCCCAGATTGGAGCAATTCTCCTGCATCAGCCTCCCAAGTAGCTGGGACTACAGGTGCCCGCCACCACGCCTGGCTATTTTTTGTATTTTTAGTAGAGACAGGGTTTCACTGTGTTAGCCAGGATGGTCTCAATCTCTTGACCTCGTGATCTGCCCACCTCCGCCTCCCAAAGTGCTGGGATTACAGGCGTGAGCCACTGCGCTTGGCCCGGCCCACATATTTTCGTTTGTTAAGTATCTGTACAAATATTTTTGCCCATTTAAAAACATTGAGTGGTGGTCGGGCGCGGTGGCTCACACCTGTAATCCCAGCACTTTGGGAGGCCAAGGCGAGCAGATCAGGAGGTCAGGAGATGGAGACCATACTGACTAACACGGTGAAACCCTGTCTCTACTAAAAATACAAAAAATTAGCCGGGCATGGTGGGGGGCGCCCGTAGTCCCAGCTACTTGGGAGGCTGAGGCAGGAGAATGGCGTGAACCCAGGAAGTGGAGCTTGCAGTGAGCCGAGATCACGCCACTGCACTCCAGCCTGGGCGACAGTGCCAGACTCCGTCTCAAAAAAAAAAAAAAAAAAAAACATTGAGTGGTTTTATTATTGAGTTGTAGGAATTGCTTATATATTTCGGATACAAATTGTTTTTCAAATATATGTATTGAGACTATTTTCTTCCTAGTCTTTGGCTTGTCTTTTCATTTTCTTAATGGTGTCTTTCAAAGAACAAGTTTGTAATTGTAATGGAGCCCAGTTTATCCATTTTTTCTTTTATGGTCAGTGCTTTTTGTGTGTTGCAAGAAATCTTTGCCTACCCATAGAATTGCCTTGGTGCCTTTGTCAAAATCAGTTGACCATATATCTGTGGATCTGGATAATCTATTTATGTCGTTGATCTATGTATCTATTCTTACACCAGTCCCCACTGTCTTGATTATTATGGCTTTATAGTGTCTTGAAATTCAGTATTGTTAGGTTCTACAATCTTTTACAAGATTGTTTTGACTATCAGGTCCTTTCTTTATAAAGTTTATATTAAGCTTGTCAATTTTTCTTTAAAAAAAAGTCTACTGGGATTGTAATTGGGATTGAATTGAATTTATAGGTCAGTTTGGGAAGAATTGACAAATAATATTGAACCTTCCAATCCATGGACATGGTATATTTCTCCACTTATTTGGGTCTTTTAAAATATATCTCAGCAATGTTTTGTAGTTTTAGTGACGAAGTCTCGTACATCTTTTGTTAAATGTATTCCTAAATATTTTGTGGTTATGCTATTGTAAATAGTATTTTTATTTCATTTTTAAGTTTATTGCTGGTATATAGAAATGCATTTTATTTTTGTATATTGATTCGTATCCTGTAATCTTGTTAAATTGAGTTTGATTAGTTGTTTTTGTTTTTATTTTGTTGTAAATGCCTTGTGTACACAGGATTCCCTATGCACATAACCATGTCATGTGTGAATAAAGACAGTTCTACTTCTTCCTCTCAATCTTTGCCTTTTATTTCTTCTTGCCTTGTTGTATTGGTTAGGACCTTTAACCTAACATTGAATAGAAGTGGTGTGAGTTGTTATCCTTGTCTTGTTCCCAACATCAGGGGACAGCATCTAGTTTTTCACTATTTTTTTTTTTTTTTTTTTTTTTGAGACGGAGTCTCGCTCTGTCGCCCAGGCTGGAGTGCAGTGGCGCGATCTCAGCTCACTGCAAGCTCCGCCTCCTGGGTTCACGCCATTCTCCTGCCTCAGCCTCTCCGAGTAGCTGGGACTACAGGCGCCCGCCACCACGCCCGGCTAATTTTGTTTGTATTTTTAGTAGAGACGGGGTTTCACCGTGGTCTCGATCTTCTGACCTCATGATCCTCCCGCCTCGGCCTCCCAAAGTGCTGGGATTACAAGCGTGAGCCACCGCGCCCGGCCAGTTTTTCACTATTAAAGTATGTTAGCTGTAGGTTTTTTTCATAGATGTTTTTATCAGGTTGAAAATCCCTTTTATTCATATATAGTTTGCCCAGAGTATCATGAATGGGTGTTGAATTTTGTCACTTTTCCTGTATTTGTTGAGATTACCTTGATTTTTCTCTTTAATTTTGTTAATGTAGTTTGTTACATCAACTAAATGCTCTAATGTTAAGCGAGTCTTGCATTCTTGGTATAAACTCTACTTGGTATGATGTATTGTCCTTTTTATATGGTGCTGGATTCAGTTTGGATGTTTTGTTTGATTTTTATATCTGTGCTCATGAGAAAGATTGGTCTGTGATTTTCCTTTCTTGTAAGTCCTATCAGGTGTCAGGGCTTAGTTAGAATTTTGATGCATTTACAAGCATATACATTTTTTACATAAAAATTAAACATTATACAGAGTGCTTTGTATCTTGGCTTTTTTCCATCATACATATTTTGGAGATCTTTCTGTATAGAACATATAGATTTAGTTTTTTCTTTTTAGTAGCTAATTTATAGAATCAATACATGCTTATCGCAGAAAACATGAATGATACTTAAAAATATAAAGAAAACAAATCACTCATCCCAAAACCCTGAGATAACTAGTTTTAAAATATATGTTTCAAAAGTCCAATTCCTTCCCCCATAATACAGAATGACAACAATCAAGAGATATTAAAACCATGTTTTTCTTCCTGTATTACTCTGAGAAGAGTATTTACTCTGTACTAAGAGGTGATGCAGCAGGAAGGGTAAGAGTGGGGATTCCACGGGCCTGGGTGTGAATAGCCAGCTCTGCTCCTCCTTGTCCTATAACCCCGGTGGGCAGTGTCACTTGCCACACTGCACCTCAGTGGCCTCCTCTGTAAGATGAGCGTCATAATAGCATCTGCCATTACAGGATTTTTTTTTTTTTTTGAGACGGAGTCTTGCTCTGTCGCCCAGGCTAGAGTGCAGTGGCGTGATCTCGGTCACTGCAACCTCCGCCTCCCGGGTTCAAGCGATTCTCCTGCCTGAGCCTCCCGAGTAGCTGGGATTACAGGCGCGCACCACCATGCCCTAGTTTTTGTATTTTTAATAGAGACAGGGTTTCACCATGTTGGCCAGGCTGGTCTCGAACTCCTGACCTCAGGTGGTCTGCCCGCCTCGGCTTCCCAAAGTGCTAGGATTACAGGCGTGAGCCACTGTGCCTGGCCAAGGATTGTAAGCATAAAATGACTAAATACAAAGGAAATGTTTCCCCCAAAGTCCCAGCACACAATAGCAGCCCTCAGTAAATGAGAGGCAGCCTAGAGCAAAAGTTAAGAGTCCAGGTTCCAGAGTTCTGTGGCCTTGAGCAAGTCACATCATCTCTCCTATAAAATGAGGACAATAATAGTACCTACCTCCTAGGGCTGTTGGGAGGACTCAATGAGTTAATATTTAAAACCACTTAGAGTACTCAACACATGGTTGGTGCCATGTAAGCCTTCATTAAATAAATTACCCTGTCAATGCATATATATTCCACCAAGCTGTATTCTTTTTTTTCTTTTTCTTTTTCTTTTTCTTTTTTTTTTTTTTTTTTTTTTTTTTTTTTTTTTTTTTTGAGACAGTCTTGTTCTGTTGCCCAGGCTGGAGTGCAGTGGCATGATCTCGGCTCACTGCAAGCTCCACCCTCCCGGGCTCACACCATTTTCCTGCCTCAGCCTCCTGAGTAGCTGGGACTACAGGTGCATGCCACCACGCCCGGCTAATTTTTTTTGTATTTTTAGTAGAGACGGGGTTTCACCGTGTTACCCAGGATGGTCTCCATCTCCTGACCTCATGATCCGCCCACCTCGGCCTCCCAAAGTGCTGGGATTACAGGCATGAGCCACCGCACCCAGCCCAAGCTCTATTCTTTAGCTCTCTTACCCTGTCCTTCTCCTCACCTCGCTGCACTGTTTCACTGATCATCAATGTTAACAGCCTGGTTCTATTTGCCCCCCCAGATCTTATCTAGTAAGCTGCCTCAGAGGGGCCAGTCCAACAGAGGTTTCCATGGATTCCTGCCTGAAGACATCAAAAAGGAGGCAGCCCGGGCTTCTAGGAAGGTTAGAATCCCCTGAAGTGAGGAGCTTGGGGTAGGCCTCTTTTCATACCTCACCCATCATTCCTGTTTCTATTCTCTTCCCTACTTCCTAGTTTAGATGTCAAAGGACTCTTGGAGTTTCCGACTAGTCCTTAAGTCCCATATTCCTCTGGGGTATGGTGTCCTAAGTGAGAAGAGGGAGAAACATCTTGAGAAAATAGGAAAGAACTCAGTGCTGCTTGAAGCTCAGTTTCCAGGTGCCCCAGAGCATTCAGGACCACTGAGGACAGGGAATGGCTATTATTTCACAAAACTTCCATTTAATAGAAAGATGTGCCACACTGTCTGTCTGCCTTTCTTGGGGTCCTGAGCACTGTCTGGGAACTCATTTGCAGATCTGCTTTGTGTGCAAGAAAAAGGGAGCTGCTATCAACTGCCAGAAGGATCAGTGCATCAGAAACTTCCATCTGTCTTGTGGCCAAGAAAGGGGTTGCCTTTCACAATTTTTTGGAGAGTACAAGTGAGTGAGGAAGGGGAAAAGTCTGGCTTCCTTTTTGCAACTTATTATTCAGCCACTAATGAAATCAGAGTCCAGTTCTCACAAGCAGGCCTGTTTTGATTCACCAGTGAATCTGTCCCTCCATTCAGTAATAAGAAACAGTGTCTTGACTTGGAGATTTCACAGGGGTTTCTTCTTGTTTCCTGCCCCCTCCTTAAATTACAAACAGCTGGGGTTCTTAGACAGCTGCTCAGCACTAAGTGGGGCTTTCAGGAACAAGAGGGTATGGAGACAGTCCTGGGAACTTTGCTCAGTAGACGAGCAGCCGTGAGAAGGCATGTGGCTGTTCTTCACTCTGTCTCTCCTCTTCCCCATGAGTGTGGAGGTTCACTGGGCACCAGCCTGGGTGGCTGGCTGCCCCTCCTAGAGCGGGCCATTGGGAAACTACATCGATGACAATCCAGAAACCAAGTCTGTTTACCGGCCACAGATCATTTTGTGACAAACATCGCCCAACACAGAACATCCAACATGGGAATGTGGGGGAGGAAAGCTGCATCTTATGTTGTGAAGACTTATCCCAACAGAGTGTTGAGAACATCCAGAGCCCGTGTTGTAGTCAAGCCATCTACCACCGCAAGTGCATACAGGTGGGGCTTTTTCTGCCCTGGGTCCCTTCCACCATTGCCCTAGTTCTCTGCCTGGAACCAGAGCACCCTGGGAATGCTCAGGTATGCCTCAGCTTTGGTGCTCCATGCTGGAGGCCTGTATTCAGGGCTGGTTTCAGGCAGTTAGAGGAAAGTCAGTCCAGTCTGTGGTCATTCCTGGCCTATAGGACCTCACCCATGATAAGATTTAGAATAAGCAAAATCTTCGGCATTGCTAGAGCAAATGGGCTCATCCCAGAATGAGCTGAGGATCCTCTATGTCAGCCTCACTTCCTGGGATGAAAGAAAAGGGAAACATGTATCCAGGTACCTGACCCCTACTCAGTACTGCTGAGCCCTATGGCCAGAGATAACAGCTGAGGTACTCCTGGGAATTCTCTTGAAAGTATTTTGGTCCCAGGTCTGACACCTGGATTTGCAGCCCTCACCCTAGCCCACCCAAACTCCTTTTCCTGTACCCTCAAACTCTCTCAGCAACATCCTCTTTGTAGGGGTGAGGGTGGGAGGGGAAAGAAGGTAGTCAAAGGGTTTTTACAAACACAGAGCTCTTCCCTGCTTCTCTTACAGAAATATGCCCACACATCAGCAAAGCATTTCTTCAAATGTCCACAGTGTAACAATCGAAAAGAGTTTCCTCAAGAAATGCTGAGAATGGGAATTCATATTCCAGACAGGTAGTGGGAACCCCAAAGCAGGAACTGAGCCAGGGAGTGGGTTGCCTAGATTTCCAGAGAGGAGGTGAGTGAGAGGATAGTTCAGAGAATGAGAGCAGCAGAGGCACTGATAAGAAGGAAGGGGAGGAGGGAGTGCTTTTCAATTATCAAAACAGAAGGGAGGGGGAAGAAGTTTGCGGGGGAAGGGGGTGCTTATTGCTAAAAAGGGCATTTGGGGAATCAGAATTCCCTGGGGGGTTGAGTTATTGGATTCCAGAGTGGAACTAAGGAACCTGCATGCACGTTCCATTCATCCTGCTTCAACCCTCTCCCACTGCCAGGCCACTTGACCAGCCTTGTTGGAAGTGTTCGGGCAGCCTACTGAACTCTTGCTGTGCTTAGCTTGGGTTCTTCCTAACTCCTCCCTGATAGACAAAAGTTTCACCAACCCATTATGTTCTTATTCACTGTTTCTTCTCCCACTGCAGAGATGCTGCCTGGGAACTCGAGCCAGGGGCTTTCTCAGACTTATATCAGCGCTATCAGCACTGTGATGCCACCATCTGTCTGTATGAACAAGGCAGAGACAGCTTTGAGGATGAAGGGTAGGGGAAGGCTTCTGGCTAGAAAGAGCTCTCATCAGTGCTATCTTAGAGTTAGACCTTGGCACAGTTATTAGAAGTAAGAAATTCACTCTTGTATGCAGACCTTAGGATAAACACGATTGCTAAGTCTCATTCTTGACCAGCCCCTGACTCACTTGTGTGCAAGTGAACAGGTCTCCCCTGCAAGGTCCACTTCACCTTGTGCCCAGTGGAGAGACATTCAGAGCCAATTCCTTTCCTAATCTACCTTTCAAGGGATTATGACTGATGGCAGGTTTCCAGGATCAGCACTCATCCTCTCTGAGCCATACATTCATCTTGGGTAAAATGTGCTGTAAAAAATGCCTGGCCCATAGCAAACATCCAAGAATGGCAGTTGGTGTTCTGTATGTCTCCACAACCCTTCCTGGGCTCTTCCTCTAGGAGGTGGTGCCTCATTCTGTGTGCTACATGCGGATCCCACGGAACCCACAGGGACTGCTCCTTTCTTAGATCTAACAGTAAGAAATGGGAGTGTGAGGAGTGCTCACCTGCTGCAGCCACAGGTGAGGCAGGAGGGATGGGCCGGCCTCAGAGCAAGGAGGGGGCTGTAGGGACTTGTGGTGCCTGGGAAAGGAGGAAGACATCCTACCAGAGGGGGATTAATAGTTGGTGCCTTTGACTTTGGAAGGAAAGTGGCTAGAGAGGAGCTTAAGGACCTGTGCCTGGGAGAAGCAGAGGCTTGAGTTTTCCTATCCTGCCTTTCTCTCACCACAGACTACATACCTGAAAATTCAGGGGACATCCCTTGCTGCAGCAGCACCTTCCACCCTGAGGAGCATTTCTGCAGAGACAACACCCTGGAAGAGAATCCGGGCCTTTCTTGGACTGATTGGCCAGAACCTTCCTTATTAGAACAGCCAGAGTCCTCTCGTGGCAGGAGGAGCTGCTCCTGGAGGTCCAAGGGCGTCAGAATCACTAACAGCTGCAAAAAATCCAAGTGACACCTTCTGAGTAGCTGCTATCCCACACAATAGGGTATGAAGCTGCGCTCCTCCATCGGGTTTGGGGAGGGAGCTCTCTGGGACTGTGAGACAAGGAAGCAGGGCCAGCAGTGAGACTATGAGCCAAGCAAAGAGAAGTCCCAGTGGAGCATGAGGAGGGAGCAGTCCAGATGCCAACAAAGAAATGCGTTTATGGCTACAAGAGTGCCTCTGCCTTCTCCTCCTCTCCTCCCACCAAGGATTCTTCCACCTTAATCTTGTTTTCATATGCCTCTTCTTACTTCACCCATGTTTGTTGTTATGCAAATAAAGGTTTTCTCTCCGTTGGTGTTCCCTTATAAATTCATTCTGAAATTTGTCTGGGTAGTAAAGATTCTACAGGGTAGAGTACGAGAATAAGAAAACTCACCCTCCTAATCCATAAAATTTAGGGAATTAATGTAGAACTTTTAGCTTAGAATATAGACATGTTTCTTTGGAGGGAAAGAAACCTGTTTATACGGAAATTGGCATTACAGGGACAGAGAATCTTCATCAATCATTGTGCAAATAATAACTACGCAGGTTCTCATTAGGGAGGTGAGCCAGCATAGCAGTCCACACTGGATGGAGAATAGACCCTTGTTGCAAGGCTTGGGGCCCTGGACTCAAACAGGTCAAGGACTGCCATGCTTATACATGGGGCATAAGGGACTCCATTCTCTCCAGACTGGTGTGGGCTTCAGCACACCTCCACAGCATGAGTGAGCCCAGTCACACCCTCACTGCCCGGTGGTTCGAGCATTTCCGTCCAGAGTTTAAATATGAATTTGCATGCCAGGACATTCAAATTAGGCAAGGTGGCCGGGCGCGGTGGCTCATACCTGTAATCCCAGCACTTTGGGAGGCCAAGGCAGACCACTTGAGGTTAGGAGTTCGAGACCAGCCTAGCCAACATGGTGAAACCCCATCTCTACTGAAAATACAAAAATTTGCTGGGCATGGTGGCAGGCGCCTGTAACCCCAGTTACTCAGGAGGCTGAGGCAGGAGAATTGCTTGAATCGGGGAGGCAGAGGTTACAGTGAGCCGAGATTGTGCCACTGCCCTCCAGCCTGGGCGACAGAGCAAGACTCTGTCTCAAACAAACGAAAAACAGGCAAGACAACTAGGATGGGAATCTGGCAGAAGGCCTACGGAGAAATTGAACAAAGCCTATCTTACATTTTTATGTTTTTAAAGATTTCATGGGATTTGGTTAGTGGGGAGAACTCAGAACCATTGCCAGATAGTTCTTAACATCTTGCCACTGAATCATCGCCACTAACGGTGGAAGACAATGTTCTCATTCCAAACATTGCAGACCCTGAAGATTTATATCCAAGGTGTGTATGCAATGAGTGCCTTCAGATTTGAGCAAATTCGCTTGAAATCAAATGGAGGCTATCTGTGTGTTTTTGTTATTATCAAAGTATACAGGCAAAGTAACATAGACTTTTGAAAGTCTAATAGTACTAGAAGGATTATAATGAAAAACAGTTTTGACTTACCCGTCCCCACTTCCATTCCTACTCTCTAAAGGCAACTACTTCTCATTTTTTAAAGCTGTTTCTTAATTTATTAATCTTAGACATTATTGACTTTCTATTACGTTACATAAAGATTTAGCACCTTTAGAATCTTCCCATTTTTGGCTGGGCACGGTGGCTCACACTTGTTAATCTCAGCACTTTGGGAGGCTGAGGCAGGCGGATGACTTAAGGTCAGGAGTTCAAGACCAGCCTTGCCAACATGGTGAAACCCCATCTCTACTAAAAATACAAAAATTAACCGGGCACGGTGGTGAGTGCCTATAATCCCAGATACTCGGGAGGCTGAGGCAGGAGAATCGTTTGAGTCTGGGAGGTGGAGGTTGCAGTGAGCCGAGATTGCGCCATTGCACTCCAGCCTGGGCAACAGAGCAAAACTCTGTCTCAAAAAAAAAAAAAATTGAATTAAAAAAACATAATCTTCCCGTTTTCATTCACCTCAGATAATTGTATCACAATTTTTATTAACTTTCAATGTTTATATTATTATGATGCTAGAAATACTGTTCACCACTGAGCCAGGCAGTACACTATGGTTACCTTTCCTCTTTTGTACAATGTTTTTTTCTGAAATTAATAATTGCTTCTTTTTTGGTATATACCTATTGCTAATTCTTCTGAAATGTTGCAAATTATCAACAAAATGTCTCAAAATGCAATTTTCCTCATAGACCAGGCATCAGATCACTATCAGCTGCCCTTCTTTTCCTGAAGACCTGCCTCACAGAGATGCCTCCTCCTGGGCTGGCTGCTCCTAGAGCTCCTGCACAGCTGTCCTCCTAGGGCTCCCCACAATTATGCCCTTTTTCTTCATTTCCTTTCTCTTGGATTTGACAACTCAATGCTATCCTTGCTTATCCGGGCGTCCAGGGAAATTCTGTCAGAGCTCTGCAAGTAACAGGAACATTTTTTAATTGTGAGCTTTCATATAAAACACAATATTTAACCCATTCTAAAGATTCAACTCTTGCAGTGATAATTCACAACTGAAAGACGCTCCTTAGATTAAGACTTTAGTTCTAAACCTAGAGTTTCTGTAACTTGGGTCAGCAGGCATATTCTTAGGGATCTGTGGTAGTATGAATATCTTTTCTTAAGGAGTCTATTTGTATACTCAAGTGTGAGAAACACTATCTTAACTGAGAGTAATGGTCCCTAACAGTGCCCTCTCGACTTTAGCTTCAGTGGGTAGAAAGGGAGCTGAAGAGGGGGCAGTTTTTGTCACCCAGATGTCAGCTGCCCTACCTCTGTGTACAGTTGGCTTTGTGGGTACTTGCTTAGCTAACAGGACAGTGCATGCATACACACACACACACACACTCCTATTAACTATTTCTTACTCTTTGTATTTTTAGTCTCCACTGATGTTAATAGCCAACCCTATTTTTATAGGCTGGAAAGTCCAACCTTGAAATGTTCTATTCTTCATCTGGGCCTAATGAGTCATTCTCCACTAAATAACTGGCTTATTTCTTTTTTTTTTTTTTTTTTTTTTGAGACAGAGTCTCTTTGACCTCGTGATCCACCCACCTCAGCTCCCAAAGTGCTGAGATTACAGGTGTGAGCCACCACGCCTGGACTCTTTTTGCTTTTCTTTTTCTTTCTTTTTTTTTTTTTTTTTGAGGGGGAGTCTCACTCTGTTGCCCAGGTGGGAGTGCAGTGCAGTGGTGTGATCTCAGCTCACTGCAACCTCCACCTCCCAGGTTCAAGCAATTCTCCTTCCTCAGCCTCCTGAGTAGCTGGGATTACAGGCATGTGCCACTATGCCAGGCTAATTTTGTATTTTTAGTAGAGACGGGGTTTCACCAAGTTGGTCAGGCTGGTCTCGAACTCCTGACTGCCTCGGCCGCCCAAAGTGCTGGGATTACAGGCGTGAGCCACTGCACCCAGCCCTTTTTTTTTTTTTTTTTTGAGTCAGGGTCTCACTCTGTTCAGTGGCATGATCATGGCTCACTGCCCTGACCTCCCTAGGCTCAGGTAATCCTCCCACCTCAACCTTCCAAGTAGCTGAGACTATAGGCATGCATCACCATGCCTGGCTAATTTTTTTATTTTTTTTTAGAGATGAGGTTTCACCATGTTGCCAAGGCTGGTCTTGAACTCCTGGGCTCAAGGGATCTGCCCACCTTGGCCTCCTAAAGTGCTGAGATTACAGGTGTGAGCCACCACACCCAGCCAGCTTCTTTCTTAAATAAGCTTTTAATTTAGAATAGTTTTAGACTTACAGAAACATTGTAAAGATAGTATAGAGTCCCCATATATCCCAAACCTAATTTCTCCTACTATTAACACATTAGTATAGCAAATTTGTCACAATTAAAGAACGAATATTGATACATCATTATTAACTAAAGCCCAAATTTTATTGAGATTTTCTTGTCTTTTCTGTTCCAGGATACCACATTGCACTGTGTCATATCTCCTTAGGTTCCTCTTGGCTGTGATGGAATGGCAGACTTCCCTTGATTCTGAAGACCTTGACACTTCTGAGGAGTACTGGTCAAGTATTTTGCAGAGTGTCTCTCAACTGGGATTGTTCTGATGTTTTTCTCATGATTAGACTGCGGTTATGGGTTTTGGAGGAAGACACAGGAGAAGTGCCATTTTCATCACGTCATATCAAAGTTACATAGTATCAACATGACCTGTCACTGTTGAGGTTGACTTTGATCATTTGGCTGAGGTAGGTTTTGTCAGATTTCTCCACTCTAAAGTTACCCTTTTTCCCTCTTTTCTTTTCTTTCTTTTTTTTTTTTTTTTTTTTTTTTTGAGATGGAGTTGTACTCTGTTGCCCAGGCTGGAATGCAGTGGTACAATCTTGGTTCACTGCAACCTCTGCCTCCCAGGTTCAAGCAATTCTCCTGCCTCAGCCTCCTAAGTAGCTGGGATTACAGGTGTGCACCACCACACCAGCTAATTTTTTTTTAGTAGAGATGGGGTTTCACCATGTTGGCCAGGCTGGTCTCGAACTCCTGACCTCGAGATCCACCCACCTCAGCCTACCAAAGTGCTGGGGTTACAGGTGTGAGCCACCGCACCCAGGCTTTTCCTCTTTTCATACTGTACCTTCCAAAGGGAAGTCACTATGTGGAACCTACAGTTAAGTAGAGATTTCTATGCAACTCCTCCTTGAGGATGGAGTATCTACATAAATTATTTGGAATGGTTCTGCATGGGAGATTTACCTATTCTCTCCTGCTTATTTATTTAGTCAATCTTTTTTTTTTTTTTTTTTGAGACGGAGTTTCGCTCTTGTTGCCCAGGCTGGAGTGCAGTGGTGCGATCTTAGCTCACTGCAACCTCTGCCTCCGGGGTTCAAGTGATTCTCCTGCCTCAGCCTCCCAAGTAGCTGGGATTATAGGCATGCGCCACCATGCCCGGCTAATTTTGTATTTTTAGTAGAGAAGGGGTTCACCAGGTTGGTCAGGCTGGTCTTGAACTCCTGACCTCAGGTGACCCACCCACCTCGGCCCCCCAAAATGCTGGGATTACAGGCGTGAGCCACTGTGTACAGCCTATTCAATCATTTAGTATGGACTCCTGGACATGCATTTTATACTTTGGGTTACAATGTAATAATACTTTATTTTGTTGCTCAAATCGCTTTGGCCATTGGGTGTTCATGTGTCCTTTTCACACATCCCTATCACTGTGTGTTTGGCTTTGTTTTGTTTTGTTTTTGAGCACTTTTTTACTTTCTGACACCACAAGATGCCCCAAGCTCATCTTCTTTTAAATGCCTGTTTCATTACAAACACGTTTAAAATTTTTAATACCTATTTTCATAACAGATGTGTCTTATTAGAATTAATTACTGTTTCATAACTTAGGAGCTGAGAGAAATTAGTTCACTTAGGGATAGTAGAAATAGATGTTAAATAAAACTTTCCCAAAGCACCTGCTCCCCTTCCTCTAATCGTTACCTTTACTGGAAACATAAACTAAGGCCAGAAACCTCATAATTTCCTTCAGCTTCCCTCTCTGTTCGGCCAACCTCTTTCTTGTCAGTGTGACTGTTTTTCAAATGTTTGCCTTCCTCTCCTTCCCAGTGTCAGTGCTCAGCTCAGACCTTGATGCCTCACAGGATGGGCAGCAAAAGTCTTCTGTCTGCATGGTTTCCTGTGTCCACTTGCTTCTCTGACACATCCACCCTTTTCCCTTCTGCCAATTACCATAAAACATCTGCTAACTCTTTGCTCAGGATGGTCCTGCTGAGATTGGCATTCAAGACCTTCTACAAATAGGGCCTTCCATAGCTGCATCTCCCAGGACACCCCACCCACAGGCGTTCTGCTCTGGCTGCCTCAGAATACTGGGCCCTGGGCCTGGGGTTCTCAGCCTGGAGAGTCCTGGCATCCATCTTCAGCCTGTTAAACACAGCCTAAGGGCTACTTCTTCATCTCTATGCACTCATACTGTCTCTGTTTGTACCCCTTGTTATAGCCCATGTCATTCTCTGTCTGTCCTACAGTTGTGGGTCTGTCTCTCCTGCTAGATCAGAAGCTCCAGGGACCTGTCTGTCTTATTAACCTTTCTTCCCCTCATGATGCCTGGCCCAGGACTCCACATTCAGAGGCAGTTTAATGTCTACAGAACTGATGGATGCTCCGTACCCTGTATTCATAAGCCTGTGTTTTGCTGCCAAACACCAGAGGGCACTGTTAGCATGTTGATGACGATTATAAACCCTCAGACCTGGAAGGCTGGGAATGGCTTATGAAAATCTTGCTTCTGTTTTGAGATTGCATAAGACTTATTGAGCCTCAATTGTTCTAAACACATCTGTTCGAGTTTATTCATGAGGCACGTTCCTGTTGGGGTTAGAGATGAGTTTGAAAGCTCCCCCTCACAGGTCAAATCCTTAGACAAGACTGCCTTCATAGTCTCTCCAGACCCAAAGTGGCTCTCCTAACCCACCAAAAATGTCTCCCAATTACTCATTGAGAGGCATCCAGATGCGACTGCCAGTCCCAAGGGGGAATGTGTGATATGGTTCTATTCCTTTTCTGCCCCACCCTCCTCCCACATGCACACATGCACAGGTACCTGTCCACACGAATGCACACTCACTGACATCAGGACCTCTGGGTGGTGGCTCAAAGGCTCTAGCCTCTATGGGTGGGGTGGGAGGATGCTGTGAGAAGCAGCACCTCCACTGGCCCTGACCCCAGGGAGACAGCATCAGTTTCCCATGTGCTCCCAGTCACAGCATCATGGGGGCCCCCAGGTATGAGAAGTCTCCCTAGTGACTAAGCCAGGGCGCTCCATTCTAAAGGAGCTGGCTATTCGCAAAGGTGTCATGGCTTATACATTTTTCCAAAAAATGACAGAAAAACTGAAGAACTGATTTTTTTCCCAAAACAAAAAACCCTTGCCCTCACTTCTCCCTAGCAAACCTGCTCTAACCCTGGGATCCCTGAGCAACATTGACAGCATGAGGTCCAGATGGAAGGGGTAAGCCCCAGGAGCCCCTTCCCCTTGTCTTTGGTGTAAACTGGCTTCTTGACCCTGCCCTGCACACACCTCTAATAAACAGGAAGGCATCCGCGCCATTAGTATCCATCCTTTTCAGAGCATCTGAGACTTGTCTGGACCATCAAAGCCATCCCCAGCCCCCAGGAGCCTACTGGAGGAGACACCAGCCTCGCCAAAACAATTATCCATTGTGTTCTTCCCCTTAGAAATCATGGGTTTGTAAACAGGCCCTTACATTTCAGCAGGTCCTGCCCTGGCTTTGTGCTGGTGTGTTGTTTTTTCTTCCCTGAACAATGTCCTTTCCAGTAGGGCCAGCCGTTCACACCATTGTCTGAGACCCTTGGACTACAGGAAACATCACCAGATTCTTATCAGTTGGGGGCAGGAGTGGGGGGGTGAACAGATGAGATCATGTCCACAGAGCAAGTGGCTGGTGTGCCACGTCATTCCCCTATGCCTTCATCTGTGAGGGCAGAGCCCTCTCGCCCTCCATCAATCTGGGCTTCATGTGTCCAGAGTCCAGTCCCCTCTATTTGGTGGTAGACACCTGGACTCTGTTCCAAGCCTCTGTTGAGTCACTTTGGAATCCTATCAGCCCGCAACTGTCCCCTTGCCCTGGTCATTCCTCAGAGCAGTGAAACAGGCCCTTTTGGGTGGATTAGGGGGTACTCTGGTCATCATACTCTCTGGGGTCTTTAGAGGTCAAGACTGGTCAGCTGAGTCCTCCCATCAGCAGTGTCCCTGCGTGCAGGCTATTAGCTAGCTGCTGGAGGCCTGGCCCAAAGACAGCCCCATATCCCTTACACGGCCTCCCTGGAGACTTTGCAGCAGCCTTCGTCCTCAGTGGAGAGTAATTTTTTAAAGGCTTCATGAGGAACCAGGAGTTTCCTTAATGGAAATCCAGCAAGGAAAGTGAAAGGCTTCATTAGGATGCAGTCTCTAAAGGAGAGGGGCCCAGTAGTGATACCCCCAGCAAAGGTGGCCAGGGACTGGGCAGTGGGAACGGGCACAGGGCCACAGCTGCCTTGCTTCGTCTCCTGTACATCCGAGGGATGGCTGAGTACGGAGGGAGAGCCAGGGTGGGGCCCAACAATTCCCAGGCACCTTATCAGATTTCTATTTATTTATTTATTTATTTATTTATTTTTTGAGACAGAGTCTTGCTCTGTTGCCCAGGCTGGAGTACAGTGGCGTGATCTTGGCTCACTGTAACCTCTACCTCCTGGGTTCACATGATTCTCATGCCTCAGTCTCCGGAGTAGCTGGGATTACAGGTGTGTGCCACCAGCTAATTTTTGTATTTTTAGTAGAGAAGGGATTTCACCATGTTGGCCAGGCTGGTCTCGAACTCCCGACCTCAGGTGATCCACCTGCTTTGGCCTCTGAAAGTGATGGGATTGCAGGTGTTAGCCATCGTGCCTGGCAACCTTATCAGATATTGTGTCCAAACTTAGCCCTACCCACTGTCCCTCTTTCCGAGTTTAGAGTCTTAGAAGACCCTGGGAATTTGTTCTTGGTGTGTGTTGAACTTTATTCTTGTAGAACCCACTGCAATCCAAGACTTAGGTGAGGCTGGGATGGGACCTTAAGTGGGATGGAAATTGGGCTATTTCTGAGCAACTACCCCCTAGCTCTAAGATGTGGTTGGCCAGAGGTGCCTCTGTTTGCTGGATTTCCAGAGGCATGTGAGCCAGTCTTCTGGGGCCCAACTGGCTGGAGCTGCAGCTGGACCCCCTGCCAGCCCACAAAGAGGACAGGCTGGTTGGAGGTACACCAGGTTTCTGGGGGCTGCTACCTGACCATTCCTCCAAGCAGGGGATTCTAGGGCTGTCTAGGACCTGACCCCGAGCTTAGCCAATGAAAGAAAAGCCCGGGAGTCATTTGAGAAAGTGGAAACTGCTATTTTCCTCTCTTATTCTGACTCCTCCCTGCCCCTCACCTTCTTAGAAACGAGTCTGTTGGATGGCAGGACAGCCACAGACTAGGGGTGAATGCTAGCCCTCCACAGAGGACCATGCCAGACACAGGAGGGGCCAGAAATAGGCTGGGTATGGGAGCACGAGAGCCGGGAACAGAGCACAGTCCAGGCCCGAAGGGCAGCAGATTGGCCGCTTGGCAGCCCTGTCCCGGGGTAGCAGAGTCTACTCTGGCGAGGGTCATAGGAAACCAAGATGTGGCTATTTCATCAGGAGGCCGGGGCTTCCAGAGCCTACAGGCTGGGAAGGCAATTACTAATTAATCAAGCTCACATGTTAAGGGAGGGAATTAACCTAATCAACATTTTTCCAAAGTGTGTTCTTCAAAATGTTAGAAACATGAGATGTTAGCTGCTCCGTGGGAAGAAAAAAGAACCAAATGTTTTGGAAAAGCACATAGCACATAGTAGGCATGCATGTTAGCAAGAGATCATCACAGGACTTCTCAGGGCCTTCACAGGGCAAGCCAGCAGGTAGCATTTTAGCTCTGTCAGGGCCAAAGGGGCAGAACACGGGGACCACGAGATCGTGGAGGGTCCCATGGGATTATAGTTATCTCTTGGAACCACTGGGCCAGTATCATTCTCTAAGCCCCTTTCCAGCTCTAAACCTGTTTAGGAAGTCATGGAACAGAGGCCCAAGGAGCAGAGGAAGCATTAGATGCAGAGGAAAGAGCTGTGACAAGACAACAGAGAGAGGCTGAAATCGCTGAGGCAGGAAATAGGGCTCGAGATGGGAGGGGGAGGTGGCGTGGACCAGGGAGGGGTCTGGTCCAGAGGGGTCTTCCGGACCACCCTCGGGACAGTGATGCATGAGGGAAGAAGGGGTCTCCGGAGGCCGCCTTCACACGCCCCTCCCAGCCCAGCACACTGTGCCAGGTGGGTGCCCTGGTGACACTTCTCAGTCAGAGGTGATGTTGCTTCCTGGGGTGGGGTGACAGTGTTTCAGGTTCTGTCAGGCCTAAGTGATCGTGGAGGGGGCAAGGAACAAAAGGAAAGGCCAGCTCCAGGGCCTGGGCTGCAAGATGACACTTATGACTGACCTGTTAAGACCCCTAGTCTACAGCATGGATTGAGGGGGCTGTTCAAGCAAGAGGCCCAGGGAAGTCTCCCTGGGAAGGTGGGCTTATGACCCTTCCATCTTCCTCCAGCACCAGTGGAGTCTGCTCTTTGGGCTGGGGTGTTGATGTCACTGGGGAGTGGGAGCCATGCCCAGACGGACCTCCTACAGTGTGCCCAATAGGTCAGATGTTCGGGGCCTCCTCTCCTTTCCAGAAGCCACAGCCCCCACAGCACAGCCCTAGTCCCCCAGCCATGAGGACTTAATATCCATTGGTATGTGGCTTGGGATGAAGGCAGGAACCATGCCAAGTGTCACTGTGACAAATGTCAAGTGTTGTTGTGAAAAAGCAGCAGAGCTGCCTACGGGCCCAGCTGCCCTTTGCCAATGTTTTTTTTTTTTTTCTTTTTTCTTTTAGTTCAAGATCCTCCTGAAGTCCCAAGAAGGTCAGTCTTACAAGCCCACAGGCCAGGATGTTCCTCATTTAATGAGCAATCTCGGCTTCATAGACAAAGCCCTCTAACTCCTTCCTTCCCCTGATACCCATCTTCCTCCTTTCTAGAAAGCACCACCCAGTCTCTTTCTTTAAGTCCTTTTCCAGCTCTAAAACCTGTTTGGGAAATCATGAAACAGAGGTCACTCAGGGTGACCTTCTTTCTCATGGAATGGATGGGAGGGCTCTTCATTTTCAGCTCATGTGCGCGGCATCAGTCCATTTAGTACAATACACAGATACACAGTAATGATATAATTATGTGATGCAAATATTAACTTCATCCCTTTCCTTGTAAATTCGGCTTTTCTCACCAGAGCTCAGGGGCAGTCACGACAATAAAAATAACAATAGTAATTACAAGAAATGTGCTCTGAGAACAGAGAAACCACAAGGCCCATCTCAACATACAAATACAAAAACAACTCGCATATACGGGGCATTTCCAGGAGTTAGTAGCATACAGTACCGTGGGTAGGGTGTGGTTGGCAGAAGCTGTCCACTTTTTCTAAATGCAGGTGTTCATTGCTGAGGATCTTGTGCTCCTCCTCCCTTCGTTTTCTAGAGTAACTTCCCATAGGACCCTGCCTGGAACCTGCCAAGCCAGAGTCCAGCGTAAAGGCCCGGAGGGCTATTTGTGTCTTTCTGGCCTCCCTAGGCTAGAGGGGAGAGCTGGCTGCAGCTCTGATACCCTTTCCTGGAGCTCTGCACTCTCTCCTCCCCTCTTTAATCCCTTCTGTCTCCCCTCACTTCTGCTCTTCAGCCCCCATCCTTTCCTCCTCTCCTCTGCCTTGGTCAGCTGATCTCCCAGCAGACAGCACCACAGGCCAGAAGGCTTCTCAGGGCGTTGATAGGTTAATCTCAGTGCTTCTGGTTCATTTATTACATGGTCAAAGGGGAGAAAGGAGGGACTATTTCAGGTCCCAGTTCTCTAGAGGTGCCAGGGGTAAGGGAAAGATAAAACCCAAGGCAGTCTGGGTTTGAGTTTCAGTGGGGCAGGGAACTCTGACTTGCTTTTTATCTTTTTTTCCCCTTTCTTTGTCTTAGTTGTTTTAATGGAGGGAATCTCAAACCCAATGCTCTTATCTCCTTCCAGTCAGTTTTGTGCATCATGAATGTGTTCATGTGCAGGCTGGGAACAACTTTTCATTTAGTCCTCCTCCTCCCCTCTGTGCTCCCCAGCCTGAGAAACTGCTGATGGCAAAAACACCTCCCCTACATGCCCAGGCAGAATGCGTCCTTGCCATCTGAGCCTTACCCCCGAGAATCAGCGGGACTTACACTTCGTTTTTTTCTCTACCTTGTTTCCCCCTTAAAAGAAAAACAGTCTTCCTAAATCCATTTAGCATAAAACAGAGATTCCAGAGATGGAAACACTGGGTCTTCCAGGTGGCTTCTGAGCTAACTGATGCCATCCTGAGTTCTTGTGGACACCTGTTCCTGCCTGGGTCCCACAGTCTATCCTAAGGGTCTCCTGCCCTCTCTCCATCTCCATATCCTCTCAATCTTCTGCATCCCTGGCCCTGATTCTGAGGACTGCAGGGCTCACAGAGCGTCCACATTCCCAGCCTCCAGGGCTGCGGCATGCTTGCATCACCCTAGGAAAGACAGCCCACTCTTCCCGCCTGCACCCTTCCCCAGCTCCCCCGCCCTATCTCTAGTCCACAGACACAAGGGACAACAATGCCCCAGAACCCACCCCTCCCTGCTCGTGGATGTGGAGAGCCTGACAGTGGGGAGGGGGTCCTCTCAGGAGGGGCAGGCATCCCAGAAACCCTGGCCTGGGGAAGGGAAGTCAGGCTGTGAGTTGCCCCCACCTGGTTTACAAAGTGAAGCCTGAGCCCTGACCACCCCAGATCCCGGGGGGCTCTAGCAGTCTATGCCTGTAGATTATCTACGCCTCTCTGTGATTCTCAGATGGAGAAGAGGCGGTGGGCAGTGGCAGGGAGCCACCAAGATATCACGGCGTGACAGGAGGGGAGGTGCATTGTTGCTCCACCTTCCCAAAACCTCTGTGTTCCCTCCCCAAGTCGGTCAGGTGGGCTCTTCTTACGGGGTGCTAGCTTAGAGGCCATTTCCACCCTCCTCTGGCTCCCTGCAGGCCCCCTACCGGGATACCCCCTAGACCCACCCATACACCCACTCTGAGGGTCACTCAGAATGGCCATTGTTCTGTAGGCTGGGAAAGAACCACCCAACCCTCTTGCCTCTGGGCAAACCCGGAAATGTGCTCCGGAAGCCAGGCCATCTCTGAGAACAAATGGCAGATCCATTGGGGCTGCCAGGAGCCAGAGGGTGCTGGCTCCAGCTGGGTCTAAGAGCACAGAGAGGGGCAGGGAACAGGCCTCAAGAACCCAGCCCCTCCATTAGACCCCAGTCTTTTCTGCAGGTGGCCCAGTATCGGTGTGGGGGCAGAGACACCTGTCTCTAAGAGGCAAATAGACGTCCTGACCCCTCTGCCCTAGCTGGGTGGGTGGGAGATGCTGGGGGCTGCTAGTGGGCCCCCCAGCCCATCCTGACCACCCCTCCTTTGCCCCCTTCTACGTGGCCTCCACCTCCCGGGGCGTCCGATTGTGCTCAGCATGCACTCGGCTCTTCATCCTCTTGCCTAGCTCCAGCCCTGCCCAGCTCTTGCCCTTGGTCTGCTTGCCCCGGCTCCGGCTCCGGAAGGAGCCTGAGCATTCCATGGTGCCCTTGCACCACACGCGCTCACAGTACTCATCCACCCGGGGCAGGTTGGCAAAGCCAATGAGCTGCAGGATGTCCTTGTACCAAGCCTTGGGTGGGGTGGAAGCCAGGCCTCCCCGGGCTGGGGGCTCCTCTGGCTTTGGCTCCAGAGGGAACAGGTTGTCCAGCTGTGAGGCCACAATCACCACCAGAGCCAGGCGGACCACAGTCTGGGAGAAGCCATGCTCCAGAGTGGTGCAGGTGTAGGTGCCCGCATCGAAACGGCTGAGCCTGCGGAACAGCAGCCCCCGGTCCGTGTGCAAGACTCGCTCGTCTGTCTTCACCTGCCAGGCGGGCGGGAGGGCATGAGTGGGGTGCGAAGTGGGAGTTTACCATTGGCTTCTCTGCCCCAGCTTTTCTGCGATCCTTGGGGCCCAGTGCCTGGGCACTTCTTGCCCTGTTCTCCCCTTCCCAGGAGGGGACCAGCAGCGTGGCAGTCTGGGCCTCCTCTAGACCACCAGCTAATTCAGGTGGGGCCTCACCTTCCCATAGCCCAGGAAGGGGCCTTCTCAAGGATTTGACTGGCTGGTTTCTCCCTTAGTCAGAGGACACCAATCTTGGCCTCGGAAGGCCTTGGCACACATTCCCAAGGAACAGAGGGGCTAAGATGTTATCCCCTTAGCCCTTCTGGAGGTGCCATCCCATCTACAGGCTTTTCTCAAGGGAGGGGCTATGCCCCCAGGCCCAGAACTAGGCTTCAGAACCTCCCTATGCTACACACACACAATGTGCATGTGCCCACGCACACATGCACATGCATGCATGCGCGTGCGTGCACGCACACACACACACACACACACACACATACACACACGGCCTTCCCATCCTGGTCTGAACCGTTCACTCCCCCAACAGTGCAAGCTGACAGCCCCAGCCCAGGGTGGGCTGAGCGCCCATCACAGCGTGGGAAGTAGGAGTGCCGCCCTGATCCCAGCCCGCCTCTGGCCTGGACCCTGTGTGGGTTTTAGTCTGCACATCTGTGTGTTGGGGGTGGATTGCTTGAGCCATTAGCTAGTGTTGTCAAACACCATCTTGTTGCTCCCCTCCTCCCCTGGGGAATCTTCTCAGTGCCCAGCCCAACAGCTGGCCCAAGGCTGGCCTCCCCCAGTTCCCAGGCTGGAGGGAGAGCCCCTCCTGTAATCAATCCACTCCTGCCCCTCCCCTTCCCTGCCCCGGCCAATGCCCATCCTCAGGCCCCAGACTTAAACCATCCCTGGGGTCGACAGACCTTTCCGGATGGGGGAGGAGAGGGCCTGAGCAGACAGCTGGACTCCAGGGAGGAAGTGTGGGGCCAGGCTTTGAGGGTGGAGGGCAAGGACCAGTGGTTAGGGACCCAGAAGGTTCTCTTCTGTTGTGTGTGTGTAGCATAGGGAGGTTCTGAAGCCTAGTCCTGGGCCCAGGGCACAGCCCCCTCCCCTGCCTGGGGCAGAAGAGAACCAAGAACCCCTGGAGAAGAGAATCCTTCAAAGATGAGCCACGCGTGTAAACATGGAAGACTTACTGGCCTGCCCAGACCCTCTTCTCTCTCTTCCATCACCCACCCCTCAGACTGGGGGAGTTCCAGCCACATCTGGCCTGGGCATTCCCAGAAGGCAAAAATAGGGCACCACCTCCTTCTAGGCACCCCAGGAGCCTAATACACACTTTTCTTAGGTTAATCTTGGCAGGTTCCACCCAGAACCCCTTTCTAGGGCTCAGGTCTTGGAGTTCAGGATGGGAGGTGACCTCAGGACACACGGAGGCTAGAGGCAGGGGTCTCCTCACTCACCTGGTCAGGCCCCTCATCCCCTGGCCTCTGCAAGAGCCAGCGCACAGCAGCCTGGGGAGACTTGGGCAGGCACTCCAGGAAGGTGCTGTTGTGCTCCGTGCCGTAGACTGTGGTGGCCGCCACAAGTCCCACTGCCTCTTCTGGAGAGAGGCAGAGGTTGGCTCAGCTTGGGAACTGTGGGAGCCAGATCCCAATGCCACCACCTGACACCACAGCTCAGGAGCCCCACTAGTATGACAAGAACTTAGGCATGCATGGATCCCCAAGCCAGCCACTGTGTCCAAAGACTCTGCTTCCACGCACTAGCAGGAGCTACACAGAGAGGGAAACTGAGGACTATCCGTCATGACAAGACCAGTTTGAGAACGCACTTCGCAGGGGTGGAGCCAGACCACAGGGGTGAGTTCCAGCCCAGTCTGGGCCCTCCCACCTGCCACCACTCACCTTCCTGGCTCTGGCCCAGGCACTGCAGGGCAGGGTTGCCATGCCGGATGTCCTGCCGGCGGAACCGGCGCTTGCCAAGGCTGGGGCGGTAGTGGGTACAGGAGGCACCATCCCAGGCACAGTATGGGTCCCGGGCCAGGCAGCACTCTGCACAGGCAGTGCCGTATGTCTCACATTGGTGCAGCCGCAGCTGGGCCACACCCAGCCGAGAGCCCACGTATAGCATTTGCTGGGGAGGGACAGAAGCAGAGCCTGAAGTGAACCCAGGCTTCGCCCACACGCAGCCGGGTTCTCAGCCCCTCAGCTTCCTGAGACCCCTGCCACTTGCAGGAAGTCTTCCAGAACCTCTTGGATTCATTCAAAAAACAAGAAGTGTTTATCACCCATCTGCTGCATACCAGATTCTGTGCCAGGACACAGAAGGGATGGAGGAGAATCAAGACCTGGGATGTTTTCTCTATGGGGTTTCTCCAGGCCCTCCCAGCTGCTGACCTTTGCCCTCTATCCAAGGGGCCTTTATCCTGACTTGTCCCTGACCTTAGAGGTGCACCTTGCTTTAAGCAATCCTTGCACAAAAGTTAGGATTTACACAAAGATACACTGGAGCAGATAAACATGGGGAGATGGGTTTTACCACTTGGCAAATATAGTAGGCCTCTAAAAAGTGGCCTTGTTGGACTTAACATCTGGATTTTGTTTTCAGGCACACTTTCGCCTCCTTTAGGAACTGGCCTTTGTGGCTATCCCCTTATCTGGACATGGCCCCACGAACTCGGTGCCTCCAGTGCCCACTGGCCACTTGTTGCAGGGGCTAATCAGGCCTGCCTCAGCACAGCTTTCCCCAGACTACAGCGGAGCTCAAGGGGGCTGTGGAGCAGGGGCAGAGGAGGAGGCTGCAGAGCAGGGGCTAAAGGGGCGTCCAAGAGGAGGGCGGCAGCTGTTCTTACCCTTTTGACAGAGATCTCCATTTCAGTGATAGGTGTTGGCACCTGGGGAAGGAGAAGGGTCTCAGTGTGGGTGGGGTGGACCAAGACCTGCCCCTGCACCCTTGCTTTCAGTCTCCTCCAACCCTGGGGTGGGAACCACCTAGCTCCCAGGCTGGGTCTTGCACTCCCTGGCAGCTAAGGCTAGACAGTCTTTCCCAGACGATGGGTTACAAGAAAAGCCCCCTGGTCATGGCTGGCCTCCAAGCAGGAGGCTTGGCTGAAAGCACAGAGCTAGAGTGTCCGCTCTCTCAGCCTGTTCCCCAGCAATGAGGCAGCTGTCCCAAATCACCCAGCTCAGGTCCAGGAGGCACAACAGGCCCCAAACACAGATGATCCCCTTCCTGAGTCTCTAGAGGGGCCAAGAGAACATCTAGGGGCCTTGGGGTCTCAACCCTCTCCTCCTTGCAACTTGAGCCCAACAGGGTTTTGCAAAGCGTTGCTCCCCTTGACCATCCCTCCCAGCACCCCAGGCACTTTCAGCTCACAGGCTGTAGCTCTGGGCCTCCAGTCATTCATAAGTGGCTGCGAGGCCTCTGCCACAGCGGAGGTACGGGGCGGAGGGGGGCATCTCTTTCTGCACCCCCTCCCCAGCATCCTGCCAGCTGCAAATTCAGTAAAGACAGGCTGGCTCCCTACTGGGCTTGCTCCTGCATCCCTGTAGCCAGGCTCAGACCCAGAGATGGGGCTTGGAGGGACCCTTCCATCAGCCCCTTGCTTACCTTAAACACCTGGAGCTCCTCCAGAACCACTTCCTCGGGTTCAGCTGAGCCCCCTGCCTGGAGGGCGATGACTTTGAGCACGGAGCCTGAGTCTGGGGCCAGGGAGGAGGGGTCAGCGTGACAGGAGGGGACAGCCGGAGACCCCACACCCCTCTCCAGCCTGGCCACCCTTGCTCAGCTGTCCTACCAGTCCCCAGGAAGATGACATCATAGGTCCCATCCTCTGCCTCCACGCGGTCCACCACGATCTGGTGCAGCTGCTGGGCCAGGTGGGTCTTGACAAGGACAGGGCGGCCATGCCGAGGCCGCACAGGCCAGAACATGACGGGGTGGGCTCGGGCAAACTGCAGCACCTCGTCTGGGTAGTCCTTGGTGCTGTCAAAAGGCCGTCCTGGCTGTGCGGTCATCTTGCTGGGGCACTGTGGGCAGCAGGGAAAGGAGTGCCTGAAGTATCCTGAGACAGCACACACCCTCCACCGCCAGTCTGTTTCCACCCCAACCAGGGGGACCTCTCTCACTGCAGGAGGGCTCTCCTCTCCCACCGCACCCACCCCACCCCACCCAGGCCCTCGGGAGCCCAGGCTTGGCCAACATCCACTGCCGTGGGGGTGCATGGGGACACGGGGCCACTCCAAGGAGCCCTTCCCCACATCTGCTCAGGCCTCGCTTCCCTGGCCTGGCCCCGGCACATACTCACCACGCCGGGGCGAGGGAAGGGCACCTTGCCCCCATAGGGCCCCCATTGGTGCCGAGGCCCATCTCGGTGGGCAAAGGGCCCGTTGAAGACCTCCCAGATGTCTGCCATGTGGTACACACAGACGGCGAAGCCCTGGAACACGGCACTGCCAGGGCACACGGGACAGTCAGGCCAGAGTGGCCATCAAGGACAAGAAGGGGACAGCCTGGTTCCATGGGCAGGACAGAGGGTGACAGTGCCTGCAGCAAGCAGAGACTCCGAAAAGCAAAGACCCCAAGACAAAGGCAAAGAGAGAGTCAGAGAGTACAGTCACAGGTCACCGAATCAGGGACAAAGACAGGCCCATCGCAAGGCCGCGGTGCTGGGTGCAGGGAGGCTGGGCGTGCCCACCTGACGGTGCTGAACAGCGCGTACACCTCGAGGCTCTTCCCGGCCTTGGGCCACAGCAGGAACACGTCCTCTAGGGTAGAGAAGTGAGTATGAGTGTCATGGCCACCGCCAATGCCCTGACTCACCAGCTCTCAGCCCTCCCCACTCTCAAGCCCTAGGCCTGCTTGGCCAGGCCCTCACCTAGCTGGTCAAAGTGGGTCTCAGCACCGCCAGGGCCAGGCACCGAGCAGACCAGCCTGGCCTTGAGGAAAGTGCTCCACTTGTTCACCAGCACCCGCTGGCCCCCAGCATCATTCTGCAGGATAAGGGGCCAGAGTCAGCCTTGGGCCCCACGAGGGCCCTCACCCACTCGGGGAGAGGTATGCATGTCAGCTTTGCATCCTTGCCTCAGTTTCCCTACTGCTGGCCAGGGGTAGGGGGAGACAGGTCTGGAAATGGGAGGGTGTAGCAGGGACTTGAACCTCACCACCCCTTCCCAGCTCTTACCACGCAGACGCGGCCCACACGGCTGACAGTGACATGGTTCGAGCCACCATCGGGCGAGGGGACCGTCTCCGAGAAGAAGAAGTACACCTTGTCATTGTCCTGGTCAGAGTTCTCAGGGATCCGGGCGGCCATCACAAACCGGGGGTCTGGAAGGGTGACAGGGTCATGCTGGGTGGAGGGGCCCCACAGGGGAGGATGGAAGCAGAACCCAGTGGGGAGAGGAATGGGGCAGGAGACTCCCACTGGAGGCTGGTGTCCTAGCCGGGAAAGTAGCCTCTTCACCCCTGCCAGTTCCAGGGGCAGGCCTCACCGTGCAAGAGGCTCTGGTCAGAGTCAGAACGCAGAGCTGGCCGAGGACCTCCACTTCGGAAGATCATGGCCTCTCGCCCCAGAAAGTCAGCGGTGAGACCCGTGTACAGCTCCCCGCCTGGGGTGGGGGTTGGGGAACAGAGTCAGGGGAGGAGGCCCAGGCCCAGCAGCTGGGTCCCTCCCTTCCCAGTGACATAGGCCAGCTGCCACCCTCCCTGTTGCCACCCTGGCCTGGGCATCACCCACCTATGAAGGTGCTGGCAAAGGGACGGCTGGGCTCATGAGGGCACCGCCCCCGGCCGCTTTCCACACTGCCGGGCTCCAGGTGGAGCACGTGCTAGTGGGAGGGAGAGAGGGAGGGAGGGGCGTCACCTGGGAGAGAAGCACCAGCAGCCCATACCCAAGCAGGAGCCCTCGCGTGCGGCCAGAGAGCGGCGGCGGGCAGAAGGCGCCCTCATCCAGGGCCCCTCTAATGGGGTCAGCTCCCCGACACAAAGGCGCCTTTCAGGCCCCTGCCCCTCTGTCCCTACCCAGGCTCAATGGGAATGTTCAGGCAGCAGGGAGGAAATGTCACTGCCTCCCAGTCCTTTGTGTGGCCTGGCCCAGGCTCACCTCCCCACGGTGGCCAACTGTGATGAGGGCACAGGTGGGCTGGAAGGCCCCAGTGCCACAGGCTAGCAGGTGGGTCCGGTTGTGAGGCTGCAGCACCCGCACGAAGTTGGCACACTCTGTCTGCGGGGAGAAGGAGGGAGTGGCTGAGGGGTGAGAGGGGGTGCCCACCATCTCCTTGGGGCCCAAGGCTCAGCCCTGTCTGGCAGTCAGCTCTGGGGAAGGGGGTGTGTGTGACATTCCCAGCAGACCTTCAAAAGCCCTCAGATCTGCTCCAAATGCCCCTGCTAGAGGCACCTGGGGTGTGGTCACGGACTGTCCTGGGGGTCAGGGCAGGGTGTCAGGTTGGGGGACCATCCCTCCCAACAGCACTCACCAAAGGATCTCTTCCCTTTCGAACACACTCCTCCCTCTGTCCTGGCTGCGGCGGCCACAGGACCTAGAACACAGCCCAGCTGACCTCAGGTCCTCCCCTGATCTCACAGGCTCAGTTTCCCCATCTGGCCTCCCATCTGGAGGTGCCCAGTTCTCAAACAGACCCTCTTCCCTGCCAGTCCAGCTCACCTCCCGGGGATCTGGCCATGCCTGGTCCAGCCGTAGAGAGTAGAGGGCGTCCAGGCCACCCAGAAAGAGGCGGTCCCGGTACTCATCTAGGTACATGGCCTGGAGGTTCAGGGAGCCCTGGGGGCCCAGAAAGATGGCAGAGCGGTTGGCAGACAGGAGGTCTAGGAGGATGTACGGGGAGGTGGATCAGGGCCACAGCTCAGCCTAGTTCCCCAGCTAAGGAGTGGAGGTGGAGGCCCCGGCTGAGCATCCAGCCCCGACACACTCACATCTGGAAAATGTTTCCATCCACATGGTGCTGGAAGGCTTTCGGACCATGGCTCCTGGGGACAGGTGGGACGGGAGGCTCAGAGCCTCCCACCCAGCCCAGCCTACCCTGGGGCCTACCTCCCACCCCTCCATTCCTTAGCCCTTCATCGTGCAGCTAACATGTTCCCACTGTCCCATCTGTGCCCTACCCAGTCCCCAGGGAAGATGGCCCCAACCAGCAGAAACTAGAACAAAGTGCTGGAAGATCCTGGAGGAAGGGCGGGAGTCTTTGCAGGCCGCCTGACTCAGCTGGAGGGTGGGCCAGCAGGCGAAACTGTTCCCAGCAGAGGGGACCCCTGGCAATGGCCTGGGTGCAGAAGAGGGCAGGTATGGCCAGGAAGGGCCCCCACCTCCAGTCCAGGGATGTGGCCAAAGATAATTTTCTCCCCGTAGATGCTGGCCAACCTGCCCCAGAGATGAGAGCGGGGAGCCGTCTGGGGTCATCGGTCCCAGGAGCTGAGGATCCTGAGGTAGGTCCTCCGGGCTTGGCTGGGGAGGTGGAGGTAATGGCGCAGTAGGATGTGGTAGGAAGGGGGTGCTGGCCACCTTTGGGAAGGCCCAGAGTGTCCTATGCCTTCCCTACAGAAGCACCTCCACCCAACACCCATTCCACCCTCAAAACTCATCAACAGCCTCTTCCGGGAAGCCCTCCATGGATGACAGTACCTTGGGAAACTTTCCCTATTTGGGGCTTTTTCTAGTAGTCTGACCTCCCCGCAAAACCACAGCTCCCGGAACAAGACCACGTTCCCCTCAGCCTCTCCAGGGATGAGCGCCATCTCCCCCGGCAGACTGGGCTTCCCAGGGGAAGGTGGTCACCCCTCTGGTTTCCTCAGGAAGGATCTGCCAAGAGCCTGTCTCAGGGGCCTTCCCCGGGCCCATCCGTGGAGGCCAGAGCCAGCTCACATGTCTAGGGTAGAACACAGGAACCCCCAGGCTGGGATGTGCAAAGAGGGGAGGTGAAACTCCCCCCTGGGCTGAGGCGCTTCTTGGGTGCGGGAGCACATGAACAAGCCCACTCTGGGAAGTGGGCTGCAAGGGGGGTCCTCCCCTTCTCTGTGGCCCCAGGACCAAGGAATAGCATGCTGCCGGCTGTCCCATTGGCCGCCCTGGGCAAAAAGTGCCAGCTGAGCCCAGACAGACCCTTCAGCCCTACCCTCTCTGTCCCTCTCCCCTGCCTGGTCCCTTCCTCTGTCTCCTCGGGGTCTCCATCTGCCCCTTTCTCAGCAGTCCCCCTCAGGTCCCTCCCACCACCACCCTGGTCCTGTCTCCCAGGACCTGCCTCCCTCCCACTCCCTGAGAGCTGTGCAGGGAGAGGCTCCCTCCCCTACAGCTGACCAGGCACCCAAGAGCCCAAGCCACCCAAACAGGGCACACGCACCCAAACGCGGCACACGCACACAAACGGCACACACACATAAACGGCACACGCACACAAACATGGCACACGCACACAAACATGGCACATGCACACAAACACGGCACACGCACACAAACAGGGCACATGCACACAAACACGGCACATGCACCCAAACAGCACACATGCACACAAACAGGGCACACGTAAACAGGGCACACGCACACAAACAGGGCACACGCACCCAAACAGGGCACACGCACACAAACACGGCACATGCACCCAAACAGGGCACACACAAACACGGCACATGCACCCAAACAGGGCACACATAAACAGGGCACATGCACACAAACAGGGCACACAGGGGCTGGTACCTCGGTAGGAGAGCCGCAGGCGGGGCACACTGGGGCCAGGGCTGGAGCCAGAGCTACCCCCATGGAGCAGGAGGCCCCCCAGCAGCCAGCAGATGGCCCAGGCCGAGGGGGCCATGCTGGGGAACTGAGGGCACCACTGCTGCCTGCCTGCAGAGCCACCCTCTGGTCCTGCTGGCCGCCGGTTGTAGTTTGCTCTGCTGCCGCCAGGCCACCACTTAGAAGGCAGTGGCTCCACCCAGTCCTGGGCGGGAAGAGGGGCGGAGGAGAGGAGGCGGCCGGGGGCCTTGCCGTCCACCTGCGGCTTCTCCTTCCACCTTGTTGGCCCAGTGCAGGCTTTTGTGTCACACTGGCCAGCTCCCCATTGGGAAGACTTTCCCAGCTAGGGCATGGGCCATGTGTACAGAGATGTCCACAAATGCAGGTCCTCAGGCTCCAGCAAAGTGACAAGTGGGGAGAGAGCCTGGAAGGGAGGTCAGGGATCAGAGGTCAAGGTTGATGGGCTGGGTAGGGGCCTAGCTGGGCTCTGCCTTCTTCTCTGCCCCTCCACTGCCCACAGCAGAGACCTTCCAAACTGGCCCTGCCCCAATTCCAGGATGTTCCAGCCCCCTGAAGCTTTGGCCAGACTCTCCAGCTCCCCTGGGTAGGGGTGGAGGGCCATTCCCAGCCCAAGGGGCGCCATGTCCTAGGCAGGTGGAGGTCTGGCAACACTTCATAGAGCCAGCAAGAGATGACTGCCCAGCCTCTTCCACCCAGGCCTGTCCCCATCTGGCTTCCAGGCACCCCAGCCTCCCCCAACACCTACATGCCCCATCTCAGCTCACCAGGCTTGCTTTGGGGTAGGGGACAGGGGCATCAGGGGACTCCATGCCAAGGGAACCTCCCCTTGCCCTGCCACCCTCAGGCCTCCAGTCCTTCCAGAGACTCAGGGTCCAGAGCTTCACCAGGTCAGTGATGGTTCTTCCCAGGGACCCCATGCCCCATAGGCCCTACAGACACCTATGATCTCTTAGAGGTCACTTCCCCCACCCTGAATGCTGACTGCGCGGCAGGGGGCACAGAAAGCCACAGAAGAGGGCCAAAGGGGAAATGGGACTGAGGGCCTGAATCTGGGGTGAGTGACGGGACCTCCCCATGCTCCCTGCCCCAGAACAGTCCCCACCTCACCCCACCCCAGAACCCTACACTCAGAACCTGAGGCCCTGGGCACTAAAGAGATTTAAATTTTGAGCTGGAGTTTGAGTTCCCAGGATTCTAACAGCTTCTGCAGGTTGGGCCTCCCACATGGACCAGCTTGGGCCCTCCGATGGTGGTCAGGGAACTTGGGGGGCACTCAGAGAGGGAAGGACCTGGCCCAGGCCACAGAGCAGGCTGAGAATGGGTCCAGCTCAGCTCTGCCCCTTCCTGGGACTCTCCTTTGCTTCTGGGCCTTCTTGGGAGTATGGGGACCCCACCCTCCTCCCCTACCTCAATCCTGAAATGGAAACAGGTTGGCTTCTTGGGTCAGCATGACAGGTCCCAGAGACCTACAACTCTGCCTCCCTGTCCCCATCTCCCTTCACTCACACATGCCTCCTTCAGTGGGGGGCCGGCCTGGAGGTGGGCAAGGGGCTGCCCACAGAGGCCAGTGATGGAGCTCAGCGCAGCCCTGCCTCTGGCCCTGCTGGAGAGCCTTGGCCAAGGCCCTTCCATCTCTGGGTCTGCCTCCTCCTCCCAGGGCCAGGGACCAGCCACCCTGGGTGTAAGCAGCCTTTATAACCTGATGAGTGGGCTTGCGCAGGGGCTGCTGTCAGGGTGGCCATATCCTGGGACCTCCTTGGGTGGACTGCTTCTGCCTCTGTTTCCCTGGGGAGGTGTGGCCAGCACACTGCCCAAGCTGGGGCCAACTTCTAACTGGAGACTGAGCCAGGCAGCCCTTTAGCCAGCATGTGACCACCAGTGGTGGGCAGGAGGCCCAACACTCCTCAGCCTGCCAGCCCACCCTGGGGTCTCAGCTCAGCCAGACACCCAGCAGGGGCTGCAGGGAGGCCTGGGTCGACTGGGGCAGGGTGTGGGAGCAGCCTACTCCACACTGCGGAAAGAGCCTGTGGCAGGCTGGGAGTCCAAACTCTACTGTTAACATGCGTGGCCTCAGTCAGGTCCTCTCCCTCTCTGGGCTTCAGTTTTCCAGGCTTGGGGGCAGAGGGTAGGGATCGTCTCTAAAGGCCCCGCTGCTTGCCAGCTGCAGGTGGGAAAGACCACAAGGGTGCTCTGAATTCCAGGATCAATGGGCCCAGACACAGGTATCATGTGCCATCTAGTGGACAAAGAAGGAACTGCAGAGGCCCCCAAACTCGCTGTGTCAGGCCCTGTGTTGGGGTAGCAGAGCCACCCAGCAGAAACTGCAGCCTCTTGAGGATGCTAGCAGTAACCAGGCAAACACAATATAAAGAAGCAGGAGCAGTGGAAGATGCTCCAGTGATTGCTCTTGATGGAGGATATCAAGGGAGGCTTCATGGAGGAAGCACTATCCAAGCAAAAGCCCAGAAATGGAAAGGACGCAGCAAAACAGGCAAAACTAGGTGAGGCATGAAGGCTGCAAAATGCCAGGTACTGGCGGGAGATGGTGAGCTGTGCTGATACCTATGTGAAGTGTGTGTTCATGCAGCAGGTGCCACCAGGTGGGTATGTGGAGGGTCACAGCCCAGCCTCTCCCAGCCAGAATTCTGGGGTGGGCATGCCTGGAAGGAAAGGATGCCCCCAGTCCCCTCCCCACCAATTTCATGGATGGAACAGGGATATTAGGACAATGCCATGCCCCCTCCACCCCCACGGACCTCCAGCTGTTTGCAGAGGGTGAGCCCCCTGCTTCCCATCAGCCATCCCTCACAGCTCCTCCCTCCCCACTCCAACCCTCCTACAGTCTCCTCTGGGGCTTCCATCTGCAAGCAGGGCCATTCATCTCCTCCTCCTGTCCCAGGACCTGTCCCCCTCCCCACCACAGCTGATGAAAAGAGAGCCAGGACGTGGCAAAGCCCTCTTTCCCCCACTGCCCCTTCCTGGCAATCCTGACTCCCTTCAGCCCAAGCACCCGTGGCCCTTGTCTGAGCTTCCCTGGACCCCATATCGCCCCTCAGCTTGGGTCCCTTTCTCTGTTCCCTGGGTGTTGCCCACACCCGCCATCTCCCCTGTACTTCAGCTCACTCCTGTCGGGCTCCCACCCCTCTGCTCCACGGAAACCCTTCTGCTCAGGCGGCCGAGGCCTGGGGGCCTGCAAGTTCCCAAACCCTGGGGCCACCAGACAAACCCAAAGTGAGTGAGATTCTACGGAATAGCTGGCCTGAGCTCTTCGGAGGTGATGAGGAAACACTGAGGACTATCACAGGCTGGTGGGGAGTAAGGAGACAGGAGGACGAGGTCACATTAGTGCCATCTTGGATTGGTTCCTGCTCCAGGACAAGGACTTTAAGACAACTGACAGAACTTCAATAAGCGCTGCAGATTAATTAGCAGTGTTTACGTCAATATTCATTTCCTGTGTTTGATCCTCCTGTGGTTAAAATGCTAACATTTAGGGAAGCTGGGGTACCTGTAAATGGGAGTTCTTTGTACTATTTTTGCAAGCCTGGAATTTCAAAATGAAAAGAAAAAAACAAAAAAACCCACTAAAACCTAGTGTTGGGAAGTAACCTCCACTTCCCAATACCCCATGACTGAACCTGTGTCTCCTCCCAGCTTCCATATCTCAGGAAATGGCAGTTTGGCCAAAAAGCTAAGGGTCATTTTGGATTTTCTTATTTCTCACCCTTCACATTCAAGCCTTCAGCAACCTCTGTCCATTCTAGTTCCAAAATGTGCCTTGAATCCATGTACCCCCACCCACTCTCCCCAGCACCCCACTGTACTGGGAGCCACCGGGCTTTCTTGCCCAGAGCCTGCCCCTGCTTCAGGCCAGCTCCTGGCTCCCTCTCTCCCACTCCTTTTGCCCTCTGCAGCCATCACCCCTCATATCGACTGGGTCCTCATGGGGCCTGGCACTGCCCATGTCTCCCAAGACTGCTGGGACTTGGTCTCCAGCCCAATACTGCCTTTCTGCTCCTGACACCTTCCCAGTCTTTCTCCATGGCCTCCTATGGCTGGTTCCCCGTGGTTCCCCCAGATCTCACGCAGTCAGCTCCTCTAGGGAGCTTTCCCATACCACTGTAACTCATGGGCCCACCATGCCTCCAGTCTCCACTCCAGCCCGTGCTGGTTTTCCCACTGTACTCATCTCCTTAAAATTCCACCAGATTAGGCCAGGCGCGGTGGCTCACACCTGTAATCCCAGCACTTCAGGAGGCCAAGGTGGGCAAATCACTTGAGCTCAGGAGGTCAAGACTAGCCTGGGAAACATGGTGAAACCTTGTCTCTACTAAAAATACAAATATTAGCCAGATGTGGTGGCAGACGCCTGTAATCCCAGCTACTCGGGTGGCTGAGGCACGAGAATCGCTTGAGCCTGGGAGGCAGGGGTTACAGTGAGCTGAGATTGTGCCACTGCACTCCAGTCTGGTGACCGAGCGAGACTGTCTCAAAAAAAGAAAAAGGCCGGGCGCGGTGGCTCACGCCTGTAATCCTAGCACTTTGGAAGGCCGAGGCGGATGGATCACGAAGTCAGGAGATCGAGACCATCCTGGCTAACATGGTGAAACCCCATCTCTAGTAAAAATACAAAAAATTAGCTGAGTGTGGTGACGGGCGCCTGTAGTCCCAGCTACTCAGGAGGCTGAGGCGGGAGAATGGGGTGAACCCGGGAGGCGGAGCTTGCAGTGAGCTGAGATCGCGCCGCTGCACTCCAGCCTGGGTGACAGAGCGAAACTCCGTCTCAAAAAAAAAGAAAAAAAAATCCACCAGATTAGGGACTGGGCCTCACTGTGACATGCCCCAGCATCCAGCCCTGTGCGGGGCACGTGGTAGGTATGTGAATGAACCACTGAGTGGTGCACTGGCTGGTGGTGCTGCCCAATGTTGTCCTTCCTTTTCTCCTTGGATGTCACCCTTCCTGGATCACTCTGGGTGTCTGTAGAGGTCCCCAATTCTCCAGCTCACAAGGGCAGACCTGAAGGGACTCCTCTCCACTCCCCTCAGGTCTCTCCAGGGACCAGAAAGCTCTTGCTAGCTCTGGCCTCCATCAGAGGCATCTTTAGAATTCCAAGACCATCTCTGGAATGCCGGGCCTGTCTGGGGAATGCCAAGGCTGGCGCACAGGTGCAGAGAGAGTGTAGTGGCTGGGCAGGGCAAGGACAGCTGACGGCATTCTGGCTATAGCCTGGGTGCTGCTGGCAGCTGTCCCTCCTGCGAACACCTCTGCTGACACTTCCCCTTCCTTGCAGCCCCCAACGCCCACGCCCCCAAGACAGCATCACTGTCTGGTGGCAGCTCTGGACTGGGCGCTCCCACTAAGCTGAGAGCTGCCAGGCCTTGGGCCTCCGTCCCTGTCAGGGAGAGAGACTGGGCCACAAGAGACGAGCCGCTGAGGTTCGCGGGAGCTGGAAATCATGCCCATTTGGATGTGGCCCATCCGACAGGGCCCTTGGCTGGAAGCCAGTTGGCTCTGCTCTTCCCCATACTCACTGGATGACCTTGACAGGTCCCCTGCACCTCTCTGGGCCAAACAGGTGAGGGGAGATAGAGCTGACTCCATGCCCCTCTGTCCCTGGGAGCCAATGTTGCTGGCAGGAAATACAAGCGAGTGGGCGGGTGGACTAGCACGGTGGGCCTGCAGGGACCCCACAGGCTCAGCTCCATTCCAGCCACGGCTGAGAGGTAACAGGGGTTGCTGTGCCAGGGAGCATCCAGGGCCTGGCTGTGTACCACAGTGAACCACTCTCTCCAAGTAGAGGACCCCTAGGCTGCCACAGTGGTTGACCAAAGTGATGGCCCCCAGGAACCTGTGGGGGGTTCTAGGCCCCCACAGACTCCAGATGCTGAATCCCTAGAGATGGTGCCTGGGCCTGAGGAGTGATAGAGGGCAGCCAGCAGGGCAGGCCACACAGCAGTCTCTGATCTCATCTCACCCCCCGCAGTGGAGCAGCGGTCAGGCGCCAGGCTCTGCAGCCAGCCTGCCTAGGACAGGGAAGGAAGTGGCCATCGGGTAAGAGTGGGTCCTGGAGAAGAGTCCATGGCCCAGGGACACCAGAGCCAGACAGCAGACCTCAGGAGGGCAGGCTTTATTTTCATCCCCCAGGACAGATCTGGGGAGGGAGTCGGGGGATTTGGGGTTGAGGATATGGCCAGGCTCAGGTCCTGAGACCCCGACCCCCTCCCCAACCCCAGGACTCAGCTGGAGTTGGAGGCTGGGCATGGGCAGCTCTGGGTGAAGGTCAGCATCTACTCCACACCCTTCATGAACTCCAGGAACTCTGTGGAAAGAGGGGCAGATGTGGGTTGCGGGTAGGGGCTGGGCAGGGCATGGAGGCAGGGTGATTGCCCACCCACCCGCTTACCATCATAGTCGATGCGGCCGTCGTTGTTCTTGTCTCCATCCTTCATGAGCTCCTCGATGTCGTCCTCCGTGATTGTCTCGCCTGTAGCCTGCAGCATTATCTTCAGCTCATCCAGGTCGATGTAGCCATCAGCGTTTCTGTGGGGAGGGGGCTCAGCGTAGGGCTGTGGGGAGAGCAGAGGCAGCCCCACCCATGCCCCAGGAGGCAGAGCAGGGACACTGGGAGATGGGGCATCCCTCTCCCCCATCAGGCAGAGGCCACAGGGTCCCTAGGCCTGGAATCTGAGACTGCCCTCCTGTATAGCTCGGCTTGAGTGTGGGTCAGGGTCAGAGGTCAAGGGTCACATGCTTACTTGTCAAACATGCGGAAGAGGTCAGACAGCTCCTCCTCAGATTTCCCTTTGCTGTCGTCCTTCATGCACCGAACCATCATGACCAGGAACTCATCAAAGTCCACCGTGCCGCTGCCTGGGGGTGGGCGGCATGGCTGTTACAGAGGCCAGGGTAGGTACTGCAGGCAGCACCTTCGACACGAACCCCCATGTTCTCACCACATCCTCACACCAAACGCCAGGCTTGTGTGGCCATTATGCCCATTTTATAGATGAGGCAACCAAGGCTCGGATAGGCTAAACCGCTCCCAGCTAAACAGAGCCAGCATTCCAGCCCCCGGCCAGCTGGGGTTCTTCTGGAGCCTGGGGAGGAGGGGGCTCACCGTCCTCGTCCACCTCGTCGATCATCTCCTGCAGCTCCTCAGGGGTGGGGTTCTGGCCCAGCATCCTCATCACCTTGCCCAGCTCCTTGGTGCTGATGCAGCCATCCTCAGCGCCCAGCACAAAGATGTCGAAGGCTGCCTTGAACTCTGTGTTCAGGTGTTGGGGGGCACAGTAGTCAGGGCTCAGCAGCCAGGACCTCGGAGGGCCAGAATCCTGGGGCCACCTGCCAACCTGCCCACCTCCCTCGGAGACCTCTCTGAGGTCAGAGCAAGAGGGACCAAGCCTCTGGTCTCTGGCCTGGGGTCCTCTTCTGGTAAGGGGTCCCCATGCCAGCCTGGCCCTGCTGGTCTCCCACATGTGTGATAGGGGTTCTCACCATTTTTCTGCTCTTCTGTCAGCTGCTCTACCTAGAAAGGAAAGGGAATCTCAGGGCTCAGACTCAGGTATAGCTGCTGCTGAGGAAACCAACCCATTCCACAGGTGAGAAGGCTGGAGCTGGAGGAGGCAGGCTATTTCCAGGCCACAGAGCGGAGGTCTCAGTCCTCCCTCCCTGCCCCCAAAGCCCTGATGTGACCCAGCTGGTCTCACTGAGACTGGGCTCAGGGCCAGGGTGACAGGTGGGCACCCCCTTCAGGACCAAGGTGACCCTCAGTAACAATAGTCAGTGACCACTCAATGCCCTTTCGGCCCCTGATGAAACTCAAGCTGGGTGGCCCGAGGGACAGCTGTCCCTCAAGTTGGGACAATAAAACCAGTGTGGGGCAGGCAAGCCACCCACTGTAACCTGACCAGGGTGGCCACTGGGCTATTTTTAACGAGGAACAAAGTTAAACCTGGTGATTGTTCTGGGGACTTTGGCATGCAGGGGGTGGGGCAACGTTATCTGGCCCCCTGGCCTGCTAGTGCCGCCTCAGGAGCCAAAATTAGTCCCCAGCTCCGCCAGGCCTTGTATGGGCACTGGGTGGAGGGCTTCCCCCACCCCGGCTCCATGGACTCCCACAGGATAAGCAGGAGTGCCCCCAGAGCTGGCTATAGCACTTCTCGCCCAGGAGTGAGGGAGGCTGAGGGAGGGGTTCCCCTGGGGACAGCTGGCCATGCCAGGATGTCCTTGCTCTGGGGTTGGGGGAGGTCACCACCACCCCGGATAGAATAGCATCTGAAGACCCTCAGTGACCCAGGAGGCTGCAGGGACTCGGGGTGACCACTCTCCAGCCCTCGTTCCCTCGCTCTCACTCCTAGCTAAGCCACTGAGCCCTGAGCCTGCCAGGCATGACGGGAGCTGGGGCCCCAGTTCTCTGTTCCTTCTTCCGTGGTTCTCCCTCATGTCCAGAACTTCCCTGCCTCAAACTTCAAAGCCCCATCTCCAGCCCAGGACTCAGGTTCTGCAGCCCCCTCCTCTCACACCCTCCACCCTCCAAAGCATCTTTGGCCAGCCAAGGGGCTGGAGTGGCGTGGCAGATTTTGAGCATGTGAGAAGCAGCATGTGAGGGGCAGAAATGGGGGTTGGGGACAGGGAGACAGTAATGGGGACTCAGACAGCTCAGGAGGAAGAGATGAAAAGAGAAAGGCAAAAATGTCCAGAGACAAATGCAGAGACATGTGGCTGAGCGACAGTGCCACAGACCACAGACACTTGGAAACAGAGAGTGAGACATGATGCTGAAAGCTGCGACCTCCTCCACCACCCTTCAGACCCTGAACCCCCTACCCCTTCTGCATCCTCAAACACGAGAACCACTGTCCCTGTGAGGGCCTGGGTTGAAGGCACGAAGGCCTTCTCCTGGGTCCCCACCACTTCTCTGGGGCTACTAACCCCCCACTCTCAGCTGAGTGAGCCCCCAGTGGGCCTGCCCACCCCAGCCCTACCCAGTCCTGTCCCTCACCGCAGCCTTGTAGATGTCATCCATGCTGGCGGCTCACAGGACAGCCTGCTGGGGTTGCCAGCCGGCCCTTGACTTAAATAGCCCTGCCCCGCTGCATTCCCGGCCCAGCCCAGCCCACCCCTGCATGTAGTATCCTCCAGCTCCTCCTCTGCTCCCAGTGATCTCAGGCTGGCCTGAGTCCCCGTGTCCTCTGCCCAGGGCAGGGAGCAGACGAATGGCCACAAGGACCAGGTTTCTTTCCCTCCTGTCCCCCACACTCCCCAAAGGGACTCTCTGAAAAGGTTTCTGGAATGAATGAAAACATAAGCCCAGTGCAGGACAGGAGCTAGAAAGTCGTGGGCCCCAGGCGAGCTGCAACACAACAGCTCAGGCTCCCATCCAACCAGGTTGGCGGGTTGCCATGACCTCCACTTTCCAGATAAGGAAACTGAGGCTCTGGAGGAGTGGTGACTTGCCCAAGATCTGACTGACTTGGCAACCCCTGCCTTTAACTAAACCTCTTTGGAATGGGGGTGCAATGTGCAAGGAGAGGCTGGGAGTGCAGGGCCCTGCCAAGAGAAGCCTCGAATGCCAAGCTCATAGTACAATGCTGTGGAACTGGTGAAGGAGTAAGTGACTGACCCACCTTAGGACAGGGTGGCCAGGAGCCCTTCTGCCAGAGGAGCCTGCCCCAGACCTCCCATATGCCCAGGGAAAAGTACCCACTTCGGGCTTAAGTCAGCTGCTCTCAGTTATTCAACAGCACCCCTACAGATGCCCCATCTGTGGCAGGCTCTTTCCCTCCTCACCCTCCAGTTAGGTTACCACCTCCCTCTTCTAGGTCTCATCTTTCCCTGGTTTAGGATTCAGCACTGTAGTTCCTGGGTCCAGGTCAACCTGTCTCCCTCGTTTTGAACTTTGGCAGGCCACCCCGTGGGGTTCTTGTGGTCAGTGGCAGCACACACCCCTCCATCCACCTACACCCTCCTCCGTACAGAGTTCGTATCAAGTGTATCCCTCTTGATAAACACGCTCCCTGCCTCGAGCACTACTGCGTGCTGGGCCGCGCATGAATCAACCCACTCAGTTGTCCAGGAGCCCCACTGACAAGAGATCTCCGAGTCTCAGAGAGGTTCAGAAATGGCCCAGAATCACTCTCGCCCTGCTCCGGCGGTAAGCACAGGTCCTATTTTCCCCTCCAACCCGCCTTGCCCTAAAGAGAAAGAGCCCAACAGCCAGGTGAGGCACTATTATGGCCTCCTTTATCCGGAGGAGTAAACTGAGGCCAGGAAGAGCAGTGACTTGCTTCGTGTAGCCTGGGAGGCTCAGAACCTTCTGTCCCCTCTTCCCGAGGACCGAGGGGGGGATGCCCAGAGCTGTCACCACCCGAGGTCTCAGTTTCCAGCAGGCTGCGCAGGGTACCGCCCGCGGCGCCACGCAGGTAGATTACGCAAGCGAGCACCGCGCACGCGCGCCGAGTGGCCCCTGTCAATCACGTGCGAGGGGCGGGGCGAGGGCGCAGGAAGAAGGCGGGGCCAAGATGGCGGCGCAGCGCGCGGCGGGGGCGTGGGGCGGCGGGGGCTGGGGGGCGGTGGGACGTTGACCCCGCCCCCTGCTGCTGCCAGTCTGCGCCGGGCGGCGGCGGCGGCGGCGGAGGAGACCCGAACATGGCGACCACGCGCACCTTCGGGCCCGAGCGGGAAGCCGAGCCGGCCAAGGAAGCGCGCGTCGTGGGCTCGGAGCTTGTGGACACTTATACGGTGTGTTGGGGGCGCGGGCACCCGAAGCCGGGGGTGGTGGCTGGAACCGGGAATCCGACTCGGGGGCTTGGGGAGGGGTCCGGGATCTGCAGCCGCAAGGAGCAGGTAGAAGGGTCTGCGATTGCGAGGAGAGGGCTGGGACGGGGGATCTAGGAAAGGGATCTGGGCCCCGCAGGTCCGGGAGAAGGGTTGCTCGGGGCCCGGGAAGGCGGTTTGGAAAAGGGTACGCGATCAGAAAGGGAGGCTCGGGCTGGGGGCGGCATCTGGGGATAAAGGGGGCCTGGGGAGGGGGGTGTCTAGATGAGGCGGAACCCCTCTAAATCCTCTAGGACTGGAGGGGCCCCGGCCTGGGAGACCGTTACTGGAGTCCAGGAGGAAGACGATGGGGAGAGGGTCTCAGATGGATGGAATCAGGGAAAAGGGTCAGGCTCCGCAGGCCTTGAAGAAAGAGAAGGCGTCAGGACCCTGATCTGGGGATCCTGCGGTGGTGGTTGAGATTTTCTCTGAGAAGTGCCGGAGAGGCCTAGGGAGCAGATGCCTTGGGGGTCGGGCGGAGACAAGAACGGAGGAGGGGTGGAGCCCAGCTATGGAGAAATGGGGGTGGTCTCAATGCTGAAGCGCAGGCCCTATAAACCTTAGGAATCTTCGTGACTTTGGGCTGTGGGAGCGAGATGGGGCAACAAGCTGCCCACACACACTTCTAAGCTATGGGGGACACAGAGGACAAATTGGGGGTAGTTCCCGACTCTGACGGGGTTGGATGCCAGGGCTGTGAGCCTGGTGGGCTGCCTGGCAAAAACCGGCCCTCGATCAAGCATTGAGCACCTCCCTGCCTCCTCCCCTTTGTTCCCGCAGGGTAGGGAGTGGGTGGGGGCCTTGGCCCTGCCTGCACCCCCACTCCGTGGCCCTCATCCTAACCTCCGCCTCTGAGGGCCATTCTTCTGGCTCTTTTCTCCTTTCCTGAAGGCAAGGGGAAGGAATCAGGCAGAATGGGAAGAGGAGATGGGTGGATCTTGAAGCAACAGGCCAGCCTGGAGAAATGGCTGCTCCTCAGGGCTGGAGGAGGCTTCAGCTCCATGCTGCAGAGAGGAGAGGGAAACTAGGTGTAGGAGGCGGTTGAGGTCTCTGAGCTGATGGCTGGCTGGCCATCAGCTATGGGCACATTCAGCCAGAGGGCCATCTTCAAAAAGCTCTCCCTATTCTGGACTGCACCCCTCCTCTGCATGTATGTCGGGGGAGGTGGTGATCTAGATTGGACCCTACCATCCTCTCTCCGGGTGTGTCGAGTTGGATATTATTAACACACCTACCTTTTGAACACTTGCCATGGGTCAGGCCCATGTACAAAGCATTTTACATGCATTGCCTTACTTGGTCCTTGATTCTAAGATGGAGGAACTAAGGCTCAGAGAGAACTTAGGCTCCAAGTTACTTATATAAGTGACATATAAGCTGCAGCCAGGAAATGGCAGAACCAAGTTTTTAACCCAGGCCTTCCTTAACCTCTAGGCCATATTGCCTCCTGATAGAGCTTAGTTGCTACCACTCCCTCCCCACATCAGCTGCTTGTGCCTTGATTCCAGGCTCAGTAGCAGAAATCACAGCCATGAACCAGTTGAAAGGGTTGGAAAATGACTTGCTTCCAGGAGGTAGTCAGGGCACCCGGAAAGAAGTACAACAGAGAAGATGCTCAGGTTAGAACTGGCCCTGCTCTGCCTCCCTTGGAAGAAATGGCCTTGCCTGCAGCTCCGGTTGGGTTTTGAGTTACCTAGAGGCAGGAGGTAAAAAACTAAAGAGGTGACTTGTTGTGGTAATCACCTTTTTCATTCCTTACTGATGGATGGAGCCACAGGCTTGTCTCGTGTGCCTCCCAGCCCTAGTGCTTGGGCCATGGAGGAAGCTGAGAGGGGCCCTGCTGGTCAGCAAGGGTCAGGTGCAGAGGCTGGTGGGCAAGGGCAGCCTGACTTTGGCCTTGGGGTGGGTCTGAGTTGCAGAGAGAAAGACTGTTAAAAGATAATTGGGAAAGATAATTGCAGCTTTTGCTGTTGGGAGAGGAGACTGCTTGTTGCTGGGCTCCCTTGCCACAAGGGCTGTTGGTTTCCCCTTTTAGGTTTACATCATCCAGGTCACTGATGGCAGCCATGAGTGGACAGTAAAGCACCGCTACAGCGACTTCCATGACCTGCATGAAAAGGTAACTGTTAAGAGCTGGGAGCACGTATCTCAGGGCTGGAGGGCCTGTAGGCCAAGTTTCCATTGTGCCGCATATTAGTTTTAGGGCAAAACAGGTTCCATGTCTATAGTTCTTTAATAAATCACTTTGTTAATATAACTGAGTTCATTAATATAGCATGTAAATGCTAGCCTTCAGCTCTAGCATGAGCCACTCTGCAAGGAGCATATTTGAATTTCAGTTTTAATATTTCCAGTCCTAGCTTGGATACGAGATGCTGAGACAGTTTCCTGGGAAGGGGACAGGTTTGAACTTGTTCGACGTAGCTATAGCTATTCCAAAGCCTGTACTTTAATATCTGGCTGTGATTCCATCTTTTCTTTGCTTTTGGAGATGCTGTCTTTCTCTGGGTCATTTGCAGCATAAGTGTTTTAAAGACACACCGCTGCCCTGGTTGGTTTTTACTCTGGCTTGGAAAAGATGGCAATTTTAGGGGCAAAAGGTGTTACTTTTCTGAATGTCTCTAAAGTCTCCAGATGGAATTCCTTGTCTGGAATTGTATTGGTATTTCTAATGCTAATTGGATTTAAAGAGGCCAAATCCCAGGTGCACTAGTTTGGTCACTGATTTCGGTACTACTGCAGGGAGGGGCTGTGCAAGTGCTGACAAGCACCTGCCCTCAAGCTTCTTGTCTTGGCCTTACATAGGCACAGAGCCTCTTAGTCTGTGGTTGATGTGCTTGTGTTTTTTTACAGCTCGTTGCAGAGAGAAAGATTGATAAGAATCTGCTTCCGCCCAAAAAGATAATTGGGAAAAACTCAAGAAGCTTGGTAGAGAAGAGGGAGAAGGATCTGGAGGTCTACCTCCAGAAACTCCTGGCTGCCTTCCCTGGCGTGACCCCCAGAGTGCTGGCCCACTTCTTGCATTTTCACTTCTATGTAAGTTCCTCATCGGGTTTTCACCTGTGCCTGCAAACCCACAACTGCCAAGCTTGAGGCAGCAAACCAGGGGAGACCTCAGCTTTGAGGTGGGCTGGGGTTTGACCCTAGGTTAGAAGATGGAGGAACGTCACCTTGGTTAGGGATGTGTTGTGGCCAGAAGCATGTTAGTTGACAGATTTGCCTTAAATGAGACTAAGTGTGGCCACGGAGATGCTTTCCTCCACCACGAGGCATTTTGTTTAGCAAAAATGGCCTGTGGGTGTTTAAGCTAGGTTTCCATCCAGATGGATGAGGCTGGAAACAGCTGACACCTGGGAGAGACTATTGTTGAGTTGTTGGTTCACAGCTCAAAACTAATTAAGGGATTAGTTTGTGATGGTGGAATATCACCATCTTGGGGCATGTCCTCAGGGTCCGCGCTGCCAGGGTGCTAAGGTTGAGGGTAGACGCTTTCCTGTGATGGGAGAGTGTGTCATAGCACAGCTCTGTACTCCGTCCTGGACAGAGGAACAACTTTCATAGGTTGCTGGTGACAGAATGCGTTGTCAAACTTTAAGAAGGGCACTTAGGCAGTGTGAAACCACAATATTTGTTTTTTTGAGACGGAGTCTTGCTCTGTCACCTAGGCTGGAGTGCAGTGGCGCGATCTCGGCTCACTACAACCTCCGCCTCTTGGGTTCAAGCAATTCTCCTGCCTCAGCCTCCTGAGTAGCTGGGACTACAGACTTGCACCACCACACCCAGCTGATTTTTGTATTTTTAGTAGAGATGGAGTTTCACCACGTTGGCCAGACTGGTCTGGAACTGCTAACCTCGGGTGATCTCCCTGCCTCAGCCTCCCAAAGTGCTGGGATTACAGGCGTGTGCCACCGCACCTGGCTGAAACCACAATATTAAATAGCAGTTCTATTTATGAGAATGTCTTCTAAGGAAAAATCAGGCAACTGCAAAAAGGATATATGAACAAAGGTAGTCATTCCAGGATTGTAACAAGATAGTAAGCACAACCCTAAAGTCTAGTAGAAGAGGTTAAAAAAAAAAAAAAAAGTCACGCCAGGCGCAGCGGCTCATGCCTGTAATCCCAGCACTTTGAGAGGCCAAGGTGAGCAGATCACTTGAGATCAGGAGTTCGAGACCATCCTGGCTAACACGGTGAAACCCCATCTCTACTAAAAATACAAAAATTAGCTGGGTGTGGTGGCGGATTCCTGTAATCCCAGCTATTTGGGAGGCTGAGGCAGGAAAATCACTTAAACCCAAGAGGCAGAGGTTGCAGTGAGTTGAGATCATGCCACTGCACTCCAGCCTGGGCAACAGAGTGAGAGTAAGACTTCATCTCAAAAAAAAAAAAAAAAATCAAAGGGTACAGCCGGACTGAGCACAGTGGCTCATGCCTGTGATCCTAGCTCTTTGGGAAAATAAAACAAACAAAAAACAAATCTGCAGCTCCACCATCATTATCCCAGCAGCACACCAGTCTTCCCAGCAGACACTGTCTCAGAAAAAATGCAACTTTCTTAAGCAATATCCAATTGTATGGCTGTACTTTTTTTTTTTTTTTTTTTTTTTTTTTTTGAGACAGGGTCTCACTCCTTTGCTCAGGCTGGAGTACTGTGGCCTGATCATGGGTCACTGCAACCTCAAACTCCTGGGCTCAAGGGATCTTCCTGCCTCAACTTCCCAAGTAGCTGGAACTACAGGTGCATGCCACCATGCCCAGCTAATTTTTAAAATTTTTTTGTAGAGATGGGGTCTTGCAATATTGCTCAGGTTGGCCTCAAACTCGAACTCAAGCAATCCTCCCACCTCTGCCTCTCAAAGTGCTTTCTAGGTGTGAGCCACTGCACCTGGCTGACTATGGTCTCATTTTTACAAAAAACAAGTTGATATGGACATATTTGTCTAGGAAAATTCTAGGAGGTTTACGTGCACCAAAATGCTAAGAGTAGTTTTCTCTGAGTGATAGATTTTCAGATAATTTATATTTACTTGTTTTCCTTTTATATGATGAAGACAGGGAAGAATCCACTCCCTTTTCAGGCTCACCTTGAGTTAACCTGTGGGTTATGGTCCTAAAAGCCCAGCTATATTTAAAATACAACTTTCTTGGCCAGGTACAGTGGCTCATGCCTGTAATCCCAGCACTTTGGGAAGGCCCAGACAGGCAGATCACTTGAGGCCAGGAGTTCGAGACCAGCCTGGCCAACATAGCAAAACCCCATCGCTACTAAAAATATAAAAATTAGCTGCTCGTGGTGGCGCATGCCTGTAGTCCCAGCTACTCAGGAGAGAGGCATGAGAGTCACTTGAACCTGGGAAGGGGAGGTTGCAGTGAGCTGAGGTCATGCCACTGCACTTCAGCCTAGGCCACAGAGTGAGACTCCATCTCAAAAAAAACAAAAACAAAAAAACTTCCTTAAAGTCTTTTCAGAGTAAGACAGTTGAACCTTTCTTGGATCACTAAAGAGCCTAGAAATTTGGTGGCAGTGCTAACCTTGGGCCACTGAGCTTGGCAGGGACAGGTGGAAAAGTAGATAGCATTCACAGATGGGACCTGTGTATATGCTTTGGATTTTATTTAGCATATACCAGCAAGTATAGGGTTAGCAACACACCCTTTTGTAAACATATTTTTACACTTTCTTATGTGAGAAAAAATTTGCATTTCTTATGCAAGTCTTTCAGATAAACTTTACTGGTTAGTATTTTAAGAAATAATGTACTTTAAAGGCCGGGCGCAGTGGCTTACGCCTGTAATCCCAGCACTTTGGGAGGCCGAGGTGGGTGCATCATGAGGTCAGGAGATCAAGACCATCCTGGCTAACATGGTGAAACCCCGTCTCTACTAAAAATACAAAAAATTAGCCACGCATGGTGGTGGATGCCTATAGTCCTAGCTACTTGGGAGGCTGAGGCAGGAGAATGGCATGAACCCGGGAGGCGGAGCTTGCAGTGAGCCAAGATCGTGTCACTGCACTCCCAGCCTGGGCGACAGAGCAAGACTCCATCTCAAAAAAAAAAAAAAGAAAAGAAATGTTGTACTTTAAGACAGCTTTGGTTAGCCATTTAGGGATGAAACTTGACATGCAGTCCTTTGACGGTATTAATTCCTTGCTTGAGACCTGTGCCTTTGAGGAGAGAAGGTCTCGCTGGCTGCCCCACGTGTGCCTGGCTCTGGGGGTGGAAAGGCCTAGACTGCTCTTTTGAAACTGGTTTGCCTGAGATGGGCCTGGGGCCGGCTACATCTGGTTCTGGCTTGAGGCAGGCTCCGCTACTTGTAGAAGTTTTGACATATTTGGAATTAGTATTATCAAACAGGTCCCTAGGTTATATAAATCCTAGGATTTAAAAAAGCAATTGAACCCATCGTTGGATTAAACCCACAGTTGATCAGCCATAGCACTGTTGACATTTTGGACTGGATAATTTGTTTCTGTAAGGAGCTGTCCCATGCATTGTTTAGCAGCACCCTGGCTTCTACCCACTGGATGCCAGTAGTACTTCCCCACCCAGCTATGGCAACTAACGATGTCTCCAGACTTTGCCAAATGTCCCACTGGGGGGCAAAATTGCCCCCCACTTGAAAACCATTGGATTAGATCTTCATTTGGGGCCTAAAGATTTGTGAGCCTTTTCTCCAGCCTGGGAGCTCTCTAGGGAATGTTTCTCTTAACTTTTATACCATCTGTGTCCTTTCTGAAATTCTTCCACATGTGTTCTGCCTCTTGTGTTGCTGACATTGGATAGGGTGGACCCAGGGAACCCTATTTGGCTATAGTGTGAATTTTTTTATTTTTATTTTTTGAGATGAAGTTTCATTCTTATTGGCCAGGCTGGAGTGCAGTGGCACGATCTTGGCTCACTGCAACCTCCGCCACCCAGGTTTAAGTGATTCTCCTGCCTCAGCCTCCCGAGTAGCTGGGTTTACAGATGGCCCGCCACCACACCCAGCTAATTTTTTGTATTTTTAGTAGAGACAGGGTTTCCCTATGTTGGCGAGGCTGGTCTTGAACGCTTGACCTCGTGATCCACCTGCCTCAGCCTCCCAAAGTGCTGGGATTACAGGCGTGAGCCACCACGCCTGGCTGTGGTGTGGATTTTTAAAAATTGAGATATAATTTACATACCATAAAATTAACTCTTTTTAATGTGTACAATTCAGTAGTTTTTAGTATATTCACAAAGTTGAGCGACCATCACCACTTTCTAATTGCGGAACATTTCATCAGCTCAGAAAGGAACCTGTACCTGTTAGCAGGAGCTTCCCATCCCTCTGTCCCCCAGCCCCTGGCAATCACTAATCTACTTTCTGTCCATATGGATTTGCCTGTTCTGGACATTTCATATAAATAGAATCATACTGTGTGTGGCCTTTTGTGACTGGCTTCTTTCATTTAGCCTTATGTTTTCAAGGTCCGTTCATATTGTAGCATGACTCCGTCGGTCCTTTTATGACGGAGTAATAGTGTATTATTTGGATATGCCACATTATGTTTATTTATTAGCAGTTGATGGGTGTTAGGTTTGTTTCCATTTTTGGCCATTGTGAATGACGCTGCTATGAGCATTTGTATGTTAATTTTTGTGTGAACTTATGTTTTCATTTTTGTTGGATATATAGCCAAAAGTGGAACCTGAGTTATATGGTAACTCTGTGTTTGACTTTTTGAGGAACTAACAAATTGTTCTCCAAAGTTGTTGCACTATTTGACGTTTCCATCGGCAGCGTATAGGTTCTAATTTCCCCACATTCTTGCTTAACACTTCTTGTCCATTTTTTTTTTAATCTTAGTTGTTCTGGTGGGTGTGAAGTGGTATCTCATGGTGGTTTTAATTTGCATTTCCCTAATGACTAATGTTATTGAGCCTCTTTTTTTTTGTTTGTTTCTTTCTGAGACAGAGTCTCGCTCTGTCGCACAGGCTGGGGTGCAAGGGTGTGATCCCGGCTCACTACAACCCTGCCTCCTGGGTTCAAGCGATTCTCGTGCCTCAGCCTCCCGAGTCGCTGGGACTACAGGCGTGCACCACCATGCCTGGCTAATTTTTGTATTTTTTTCAGTAGAGACGGGGTTTTCACCGTGTTAGCCAGGATGGTCTCGAACTTCTGGCCTCAAGTGATTCGCCCATCTTGGCCTCCCAAAGTGCTGAGATTACAGGTGTGAGCCACCACACCTGGCCTGAGCCTCTTTTCATATATTTGGCCATTTGCGTATTTTCTTTGGAGAAAAGTATCCAATTCTTTGTCCTTTTAAAAATCAGATTGGGCCGCGTGCAGGTGGCTCATGCCTGTAATCCCAGCACTTTGGAAGGCTGAGGCGGGTGGATCACTTGAGGCCTGGAGTTCGAGACCAGCCTGGCCAACAGGGAGAAACCCTGTCTCTACTAAAAATACAGAAATTAGCCGGGCATGGTGGTGTGTGCCTGTAATCTCAGCTCCTCGGGAGGCTGAGGCATGAGAATGGCTCGAACCTGAGAGGCAAAGGTTGCAGTGAGCCAAAACCACACCACTGCACTCCAGCCTGGGTGACAGAGTAAGACTGTCTAAAAAAAAATCAGATTATCTGTGTTGTTGAGTTGTAAGAGTTCTTTATATATTCTGGCTACTAGACTTGGAAACATGCAAATACTTTTTCACATTCCGTGAGTTGTCTTTTTTTTTTTTTTTTTTTTTTGAGACAGATTCTTGTTCTGTTGCCCAAGCTGGAGTATAGTGGCGTGATCTCGACTCACTGCAACCTCCACCCTTGGGGTTCAAGCGATTCTCGTGCCTCAGCCTCCTGAGTAGCTGGGACTGCAGGCACATGCCATCAGGCATGGCTAATTTTTTTTGAGACAGAGTCTCGCTGCGTCACCCAGGCTGGAGTCTAGTGGCGCAATCTCAGCTCACTGCAACCTCCACCTCCTGGGTTCAAGCAATTCTCCTGTCTCAGCCTCCCAAGTAGCTGGGACTACAGGCATACGCAACCACGTCTGGCTGATTTTTGTATTTTTAGTAGAGATGGGGTTTTACCATGTTGGCCAGGCTGGTCTTGAACTCCTGACCTTAGGTGATCCACCCGTCTCGGCCTCCCAAAGCACTGGGTTTACAGGCGTGAGCCACCACACCCAGCCTGCGGTGTGGATTTTAATAACAAGGAAAGAAAGCACTACTTGTTTACCAGTCCACTTTAGGTGAGAGTGCAGGGGTTGCCACCTGTGTGAGGGGCACACTGCAGCACTGGCCTGTTGCTGTGCTGCTCTTCAGATTGCTGTGTCCTGACCCTCCTGGACGCGTGGTGACAGGGCTCATCCCAGAACCCCTGAAACAGAGGTTTCCAAACTCAGTGAAATGGAATCCCACCTGGAATTCTAGCACACCATGTGGGCCAGGACCTCCAACTGTGGTGGACTTGGAGGCAGGCAGAGGCAAGTTTATCTTCCACCCCTACTTCCCAACAGTTTAGTCCAAATCAGTCATTTAACCTGCCTGTGAGCTGGAGGCTGGTAAGCTAGGGTCCTTGTGAGGTCTGCAAGAGACTGTGCAGTGAAGGTCAATGGCTTAGAAGAGTGTTGGGCCTGAGGTTAGGGCTGACCACGTGCTAGCCATTACTAGGTGGTTCCGGAAAGAAAAGGAATTCAGTTCTCTTGAAGGGTGTTTATATTGTTGTCTCCTTTTAAAGTTAGTTGGCTAGAACAAAGATCCTTTTCAAAATTTGGAATCAGGGGCTATGTTGAACTGTTACAATCTTAGCATTGGCTTTAGCATCCAATTTATTTCCATAATTTGTTTTAGTTGCAAAGTACTGAGGCTGTGAATTATAACAGATTTTCTTTTGAACTTACAGTCTTGCAGCTCTCTTCAGTTAAAGCTGAGGTTTGAATCCATCAATGGGGAATTTTAGCTTAAAGTTGAATCACACATATTATGCCTGACTCCTGCTAGAATGCCTCATCACCAACATAAATTAAAGTGAGACGAGGAGGGCCGGGCATGGTGGCTCACGCCTGTAATCCCAGCACTTTGGGAGGCTGAGGCAGATGGATCACAAGGTCAGGAGTTCAAGACCAGCCTGGGCAACATGGTGAAACCCCTTCTTTACTAAAGATGCAAAAAATTAGCCAGGCATGGTGGCACGCACCTGTAATCCCAGCTACTCCAGAGACTGAGGCAGGAGAATTGCTTGAACCTGGGAGGCGGAGGTTGCAGTGAGCCGAGATCGCGCCATTGCACTCAGCCTGGGTGACAGGGCAAGACTCTGTCTCAAAAAAAAAAAAAAAAAGTGAGACAAGGATTCCAGCCCTTAGCATGTGTGTCTCAGCCACACTTGGGGATGGCCTCAGTGACATGTAATTCACTTGCTGGTTAGTGCCCCACAGATAAGCACACTGCCTGGGCGTGTGCCAAGCCGAAGCATCTAGGCCTGGCCTGGGGTTTGCCTTGAGTGTAGGTGTATGTGTTTTGAAGTATACTTGGTTGCAGGGCATGTGCGCAGGCATGCTCAGTTAGAATTTAAGTTGCAGGACCACAGCCCAGCTAGTGTTTACGTGAAGCTCAAACCTTTGCCCACGGCTGCACACCAACACAGAATCTCGGCAGGTGGTGGGCAGGTGGTGCGGCTGATCTCTTGGTCAGTAACACACTGGGAGGGTGAGTGTTAACAGTTTGTAAACATAGCTGATATTAAGTTTCTTTTTTTTTTTTTTTTTTTTTTTGAGACAGAGTCTCACTCTTGTTGCCCAGGCTGGAGTGCAATGATGCAATCTCAGCTCACTGCAACCTCCACTTCCCAGGTTCAAGTGATTCTCCTGCCTCAGCCTCCAGAGTAGCTGGTAATACAGGCATGTGCCACCACGCCTGGCTAATTTTTTGTATTTTTAGTAGAGACGGGGTTTCACCATGTTGGCCAGGCTGGTCTTGAACTCCTGACCTCAAGTGATCTGCCCGCCTCGGCCTCCCAAAGGGCTGGGATGACAGGGGTGAGCCATCATGCCCAGCCAAGAATGTCCTTCAAAAAATACCTTTCAATTCAGACATTTATGGCACCCCAAAGCAATTCAAGTCCCTTCAGCACAGATGGGGTAGGGCATGTGGGCTCGGGCCACTGACACCCCACCCCGCCTCCTCCTGGCGTGGGGAGGCCTGACTCTGTCCACCTTTACTCATGAGCCCACCGTTTGACCACCGAACTCTCTGAGGAGGCCCATGTGCTAGGTTTGGGGGCTGAGGCATTTCTGTGCTCTTCTCTGGTTCAGTCTCCCTCCCAAGGTGAAGAACAGCCTGGAAAACCAAGTAGAAAGTGTTGCAGCAGTATGTGCTTTCTGTGCCCTAAAGAGCAAAATTGTTACACAAATTGCTTTGAGATTCCTTAGAAATGAAAGCTTTCTCTTTGCTTAGTAGGAGCCGGTGGCCCTTGCTTTCTCTCAACTTTCCGTGTGTTCCAGAAATTCCAGCCCTATCCCCTTAGAGGGGCTGTCATCCAGGAGGGTGATTTCATTTTTCTTTTTGAGAGACAGGGTCTTGCTATGTTGCCCAGGCTCGACTCTGAACTTAGGGGCTCAAGTGATCCTTCTGCCTCAGCCTCCCAAGTAGCTGGGACTACACGCCTAGCCCAGGGTGATTTTTTGCTCTGTGTCCTTTCTGAGCTGACACCAGCTACCTGAAGAAATGTGCCGTTGGCCGAGCATGGTGGCTCACGCCTGTAATCCCAGCACTTTGGGAGGCCAAGGCAGGCGGATCACTTGAGGTCAGGAGTTCAAGACCAGCCTGGCTAACATGGTGAAACCCCATCTCTAGTACAAATACAAAAATTAGCCGGGTGTGGTGGCGCAGGCCTGTGATCCCAGCTACTCAGGGGGCTGAGGCAGGAGAATCACTTGAACCCAGGAGGTGGAGGGTGCAGTGAGCCAGGATCACGCCACTGCACTCCAGCCTGGGAGACACAGCGAGACTCTGTCTCAAAAAAAAGAAATGTGCCGTTGAAAATGAGGTTTGTTCAGTACATGGGGAACCCTTTCCCCTGAGATAATTGTAAGAGCCTTGTGTCCTGAGAGGCCCTGGAGCTATTCTTGGGGAATTGAGGTGGGCAGAGATTGGCAGCCCCTGGGACCTGCTCAGCTCCAGGCGATCTGACAGCAGGGAGGATTGCAAAGTGCAGATCTGTAGATGGGGCGTGGTTCTCAAAACCATCCCTGGAGAAACAAGCCTTTGGATCACTCCAGGCTCTTCCTAATCTTCAGTTCTTCACAGCTGCCAAGGAAAATGTCCTTTAGCTTATGTGGCTGCAAGAGACTGAAGCTGAACTTCAGAGTACACCCGTCACCTCTGCCCTCACTTCCAGCCGGAGCCCTGTCCTGCTGTGTGCCTGCCGTGCCCCTTCTCCTTGCCCTTTTCCATTCGGCCCTGTACCCTGCCGATCCCTTAAAGCTGAGGCTCTGTGTGCTCATTTTGCTCCCTTTGCTTTTTGTCCAGGGGATACAGGGAGGAGTTATTCTCATGCTGTATATAAACTGAATTTCAAGCAGATTAAATGAATAAACACATTTTTTAAAGATACCATAAAGGACCAAAAGAAAATTAAGAGAATATTTTTATAATCGTGGAGTGAGAGAAGAGGCCCAAGAATTCATGAAGGATAAAAATAATTAGAGATTAAACAATGTAAAAATGAAAAATCTCTGTCAGAAAAAGCACCATGAACAAAGGTAAAAGGTATACGCAGACTGGGAGGAAATGTTGACAACATATAAACCACCATTAAAATGGCCACAGTGTATAAAAGATAAGAAAGAGACAACCAACCCAAGAGAAAAACAGGAAAAGGACACCCTGTCTCCTGTGTCTTTAGAATCCCATAAACACGTGAATTGCTTGTCCTGGTGGAAGCGATGTTCCCAATGTTCCTGTGAGTTATGAGGATTATGCAGCCTCCATCTGGAGCTGTTTACGAAAAGGCCTGTTGGCTGCCATCTGTCGATGAGTTAAAATTCTTACCTGTGGGATGTGGGAGTGGGGGGCTGAGGGCCTTGGGGGCACTGCCAACCCCACAGTTATTACACTGAAGTGCTGAGGCAACGGGTTTCATATGCAGAGGCCCAAGGCCAAGGGCTTCAGTCTGGCTTTGCTGGTTTTTAGCCATGTAAAATTGAGGGTGTCGGCACTTGTCCACCTCAGTTTGTTCATTTGTGAAACGGAGCTCAAGATAGAACCTTCCATTGCTGGGTGCAGTGGTTCACGCCTGTAATCCCAACAACTTGGGAGGCCGAGGTGGGGGGGATCTCTTAAGGCCAGAAGTTCAAGACCACCCTGGGCAACATAGTGAGACCCTGTCTCTACAAAATATTTTCTTAAAAATTGGTTGGCTGGGGACAGTGGCTCATGCCTGTAATCCTGACACTTTGGGAGGCTGAGGCGGGTGGATCACTTGAGGTTAGGAGTTTGAGATCAGCCTGGCCAACATGGTGAAACCCTGTCTCTACTAAAAATGCAGGAATTAGCTGGGCACCTTGGCACATGCCTGTAATCCAAGCTACTCGGGAGGCTGAGGCAGGAGAATCTCTTGAACCTGGGAGGCGGAGGTGGCAGTGAGCCGAGATCACACCACTGCACTCCAGCCTGGGCAACAGAGCGAGACTCCGTCTCAAAAAATAAATAAATAAAAAAAAATAAGCAGGTCATGCTGATGCACACCTATAGTCCCAGCTACTTGGGAGGTTGAGACAGGAGGATTACTTGGGCCCAGGAGTTCCAAGCTGCAGTGAGCTATGGTCATACCATTGCACTCCAGCCTGAGTGACAGAGCAAGACCCTGTCTCTATTTAAAAAAAAAGGCAGTTACCTCTTTTCCTCTTGTAGGATGTTGGGGGGGATTCAGGAGCCTTCAGTGGCTCAGGGCATGACCCAGTATGAATTAGGATCCAAGCGTGTTGTTTGTATGACTGGAGGCTTGGCCTTGTCCTGCCTCCTTCATCACATCATTTAAAAAGGAAATCCTTCCCGCTTCTTTCTTGGGACCCTGGGGCTGAGTCTTACTGTTGTGAATCTGGAAGGGATGAGCACAAGAAGAAAACAAGTGTTCACTCTTTTCCTGAGACACATTTGAAACGTAAGAGAAAGTGGAAATGGTCATTCCCAGAGAGGGTTAGCTCTGGGTGGTCCTTCATCCCACCAGGGTGATAGGAGCCTCTCTTCCAGAAAAAACAGGACTTTTCTCTCTGCCACACGATCTCCTAGGAACACCCAGAGCCAGTTTTGGGAGCTGCTGGCTTCCCAAAAGCTCTTAGCATAATGCAGCTCTGCTGGCCTCCTGGGCTACAGTGCCTTTGGCCCTATGGACTGGAGTCGCAGCATTAGGCTGATTTCTCTTCTGCTTTGGAGGAGACATTTCAGGTATCCACATAACTAGAATATTTAGTCTCCCTTTCTAAGCTTCTTGCTTCATTGTAGGTTTATGCCCTCCTTTCTTTAGTTTAACTTTCTAGAGAGATGGCACTGGCACAACAGAGGGGATAGATAGCGGGGAATGTGCAAATCCCAGGGACTGGGGGCAGGTGGACTTTCTAAGGGCAAATTTTGTGTTCTCTGCAGGAGATAAATGGCATCACCGCAGCGCTGGCTGAAGAGCTCTTTGAGAAAGGTACGTGGCCACAGGTCCCTGAAATACTGGGCATAAGTTTTGTAGTTTTATGAGGCTGCCAGAGGCACAGGATGGCATAGAAGTCACTCTGGAGCCCACCTACCTGCCCTGTAGGTGGCCAGGTCTGAGGAGCTGTGGTCCCTCAGTACTCTTGAGTACCGTGTCAGGGGCTCAGCCCAGACTTGGGCTCTGTTCCAAAGCGCTCTGGTGGGTGCTGGAAGGTGGGTAGCGCACTGCTCCCTCGCACCTGGTTTGTGCTTACCTGAAAGGGCTCAGATGGCAGATAGAAGCTGACCCTGGGTCTCATCCCTGCCAGAGAGCACAGTTATAGTAGCTAATGTGTGATGAATGCTTCCTGTTTGCATCTTACTGCCTTCCCCCAGGAGCCACAGGTATAGAGGAGGATACAGGGTCAGCGGCCCAGTCACCAGCCTGAGGGCACGTGGCTGGGAGGAGTGGAGCGAGGACCAAGCAGCAGTCAGTTGGGCTCAGAACCCATCCTGCTCCCAGGCTCTGCACCATGCTGGCACTATAGGCCTGCACCTGACCTGGGTGTTTGCATTTCGGAGGTTGCAGCATAGGTGTGTCACCCAGAATGCTGCCTCTCTCGGCAGCCTCACTCTGGCCCAGTGCCTTTGGTCTTGACTCCGGCTCACTCCTCCCTCAGTGGCTCCCCAGCTTCACAGCCCCACAGCCCTGCCCTCTTCTGTCATCACATGTCTAGGGTTGCCCTGTGCCTAGCAGGCACCCAGGAGGGCAGCAGCTCCTGCATGCCCAGGGCCCTTGCTTTGCCCTGACACAGTGGGTGCTTGCCAACTGCTTGTTGACAGAAAAGATGTGGAAATCCCGGCTGCACGAGGGCTGGGGCTGCGGCTGGACACTTATCCTTCAGGGCATGGCTCTTGTAGGAGAACACCTCCTGGGGGCCGGCGAGGTCTTTGCCATTGGACCCCTGCAGCTGTATGCCGTCACGGAGCAGCTGCAGCAGGGAAAGCCCACGTGCGCCAGTGGGGATGCCAAGACCGACCTCGGGCACATCCTGGACTTCACCTGTCGCCTTAAGTACCTTAAGGTAAAGCTGCAGCAGCTCAGTCGTGGAGAACCCCTCAGTCGGTGGGGGTGCAACCTGCGGGGGACTGGCTGGCAGTTTGTGTGAAGGAGACCATGGGGGACTCTTGGAAGGAAGGCCGCCCGGTTATTCTTGGCACTGTGCTTCTGGCTGTGGGCACCAGGGGGCAGTCTTGACCCAGTGTCCCGTTAAATTAAGTCCTGGCCTGAGCCTTCTTTGTTGAAGGCAGAAGTGGTCAAAGTTGTCTTCAACTTGCCAGCTGCTGCAGCACTCCCCGATGGGCGTGCGGCGCTGTTCCCAATTTAAGCCTTATCTTTGGCCTCAGGTTTCTGGCACAGAAGGACCTTTTGGGACCAGCAACATTCAGGAGCAGCTCCTGCCGTTTGACCTATCAATATTCAAGTCCCTGCATCAGGTGGAGGTAAGGCCCAGCGTTGCTGGAGTGCAGGAGGGCCAAGCCCTGCACAGCATCCTCTCGTTCCCAACTCAGAGGCTAGAGAGTGTTTGTGATGTTGGGTGTCCTAATTTAATCATAAGGTGCTGTGCTTTCGTGTTTGGCAGTGTGTGACAGATTCTGTGTAGGTGACCAGGCCCTCTGAAGGCGGAGAAAGAGAAGCCTCTCCTGTTCCTGGCTGGTCTGCATGCCTCTGACCTGGCGTGAGCTGCAGGGGCAGTTAGCTAGGGTGGAGCACCAGCACCTGGCTCCTTCTGGGCCTCCTCATAGGGGCAGGGGGCATGTGTACCTCAAGTTCAAGTCCTGGGAAGTCATCCTGAGGGTCAGACAGAACTAAATACAAGTCTGTATTTCTCAAGGCCGATTGGCAAAGAGCTTTGAAGATGCCCTGTCCTCTGGGGCACCCACACAGGAAACACTCTGTATTTGTCACTACAGGGCTCCTTGGTTTGCAATGCCAATTTTAGCATTTTTGAAAAGAAAAGTCAGTAATGAATACAAAAAAAGTTTCAAAGCATAATTTTTTGAACATGGCTTTTGTGTTCTGCCCTGTGGCCCCATGTCTCCTTGATTGAATCTTCCCAACAGCCCTGTGAAGAGGGCACTTTTATTTCCATTTTACAGTTGGGGAAACTGAGGCTTGGGCAGATAAGGAAGTTTAGCCAGGGCCACACAGTTAATGAACAGAAAGCTGGGATTTGAATTCAGCTGAGACTGCCTCCAGAGCCTCTGCTGTGCACTGGGCTATTCTGTCTACAGTGGTCTAGGGAAACTTGTGGTGTGCCCTGCTGCCGAGTGAGAACAGGGAAGTGAAGGGCAAACCCGACCCAGCCCTGCCGAGCAGGCCGAGGCTCTGGATCTGGGTCTTGGGTGTGCTTGGGCAGGTGGCTCGGGGAGTGTGCTTTGGCCTGTGGCCTGCACCTCCTCACCACAAGACAGCTGAGTTCCATGGAGTGGGGGCTGGGTGAACAGGCGGACCTACCCCACTCACTGTGCTATGGAGGCCCCTTGTTCTCCCCAGCAGTTTCCATGACCCACACTTTATGTTCACCTGCCAAGCCCCAGGCAGCCCTTACAGAGGAAATGGAATTTGTGGTCCATTGTGAGTCTGAGAGGCCAGGCACCTTTCTTACTAGATACTTCAGGGAATGTTTGGTCAGCACTGACATTGGGAAAAAGAGAGACTTTGGTCTTGAGTGACCTCCCATCTCTGAGGATTTGGGTTGCCCGTCATTGTGCTTTTGTATGGGGGTGGGAAGCACCTACATCTGGGGACTTCTGATGGAGCAAAGATTCTGTTTCTGAGATGCAGCTGTTCCTTGTTCCAGATAAGTCACTGTGATGCTAAGCACATCAGAGGGCTGGTCGCATCGAAGCCCACCTTAGCCACGCTGAGTGTCCGCTTCTCAGCAACCTCGATGAAGGTAAGCTTCACCTATATCCTGCCTGGGGCAATGTCTATGGGTCAGGGTCCTGGGCTATGGTCTCTACCACTGAGGATGGGTGAGGATACTGCTATGTCTATCAGTATTCAGAGGCTGGACCTTCCGTGGGGTAGCCACACACTCATGGGGGGCCTCCCAGCACTTGACAACCCCTGGGATCCTTTAGTTCACATTTGCATAAAAAGTTCATGTTGTTAACAGGACATTTTAAGGAACTTGGCTTCTTTCTCCCAAAAATAAAGCCATTGGTGTTCTTGTTTTGTTTTGTTTTTGTTTTGAGCTAGAGTCTCGCTCTGTGGCCCAGACTGGAGTGCAGTGGTATGATCTCAGCTCACTGCAACCTCTACCTCCTGGGGTCAAGCGATTCTCCTACCTCAGCCTCCCAAGTAGCTGGGATTACAGGTGCCTGCCACCACGCCCCGCTAAGTTTTGTTTTTTGTTGTTGTTGTTTTTTGAGATGGAGTTTCGCTCTGTAGCCCAGGCTGGAGTGCAGTGGCACGATCTTGGCTCACTGTAAGCTCCGCCTCCCGGGTTCACGCCGTTCTCCTGCCTCAGCCTCCCGAGTGGCTGGGACTACAGGCGCCCGCCACCACACCCGGCTAATTTTTTGTATTTTTAGTAGAGATGGGGTTTCACCACGTTAGCCAGGATGGTCTCAATCTCCTGACCTCGTGATCCGCCCGTCTCGGCCTCCCAAAGTGCTGGGATTACAGGCGTGAGCCACCGCGCCCGGCCTAGGTTTTGTATTTTTAGTAGAGACAGGGTTTTACCACGTTGGTCAGGCTGATCTCGAACTCCTGACCTCAAGTGATCCACCAGCCTCAGCCTCCCAAAGTGCTGGGATTACAGGCATGAGCCACTTCACCTGGCCGTCATTGGTTTTTTAATGAATAAATTGCTAAGCTGTGGCAAGTGGCGGGACCTTTATTAATTAGATTGATAACTAAGCTTAGATGGCTCCTGTAAGCTTTAGCAATCCCTGGCTAAGCACTCATTTGTATCTTTTTCTCCACAGCTTGATTAGAAGGTGAGGTTGTGGAAATGCTAGGCCCTGTTGTTTACATGTGAGCAGCAGAAACATTCAAATTGGGAATGTTTCTGTTTACCTTTTTTATGGATTACATCTTGCTAATGTTAAAATCTTTCCCTGGGTATAGAAAAGGCATGTAGTGGCTAATATTATGACTTAAGGTTCCTGATCAAGACTTAGGTTTGGGCCAGGTGTGGTGGCTCATGCCTGTAATCCTAGCATTTTGGGAGGCCAAGGCAGGAGGATTCCTTGAGCTCAGGAGTTGGAGACCAACCTGGGCAACATAGGGAGACCTTGTCTCTTAAAAAAAAAAAAATTGGATTTGGTGAAAAATTTTCCTCTTGAGGCTTGCAGAGAGTGTGTTGGGCCACCTGGTCCCTCTCCGATCACTTCTCACTGTCTTGCTGAAAGGAGCCCAGGGCGACCCATTGTGAGAAGAAAGGGCTTGTCAAAACAAATAGGCCTGCCTTTCTCCATTTTGATGGTCTCTGGGCTTTGTGCTACTCCCCTTATCTTAGCATTGTCTGACTTTATTCCTGTGAAATAACGGTTTTAAAGGCCTGGTGTCCACAGTGAGGACCACATCATCAGCTTGGAAAGCACAGCTGCCTGGAAACTGAATTCTCACCTTCAGCCTCTGAGAAGCTAGAAAAGACGGTTGGCTGGCCAGTACCAGTGGCTTGCACCTATAATCCCAGCACTTTGGGAGGCCAAGGCGGGAGGATCACTTGAGCCCAGGAGTTTAAGACCAGTCTGGGCTGTGTAGGGAGACCTCGTTTCTACAGAAAAAAATTTTTTAATTAGCTGGGCAAGGTGGTGTGCGCCTGTAGTCCCAGCTACTCAAGAGGCTGAGATGGGAGGATTTGCTTGTGCCCGCGAGTTTGAGGCTGCAGTGGGCCGTGATGGCGCCACTGCACTCCAGCCTGCGTGACAGAGTGAGACTGTGTCTCAAAGAAAAAACGGCTAGGCGCTGTGGTTCACGTCTGGAATCCCAGCACTTTGGGAGGCTGAGGTGGGTGGATCACCTGAAGTCAGGAGTTTGAGACCAGCCTGGCCAACATGGTGAAGCCCCCATCTCTATTAAAAATGCAAAAATTAGCCAGGCATGGTGGTACACACCTCTAGTCCCAGCTACTGGGGAGACTAAGACAGGAGGATCGCTTGAGCCTGTGAGGCAGAGGTGGCAGTGAACTGAGATTGCGCCACTGCACTCCAGCCTGGGTGACAGAACGAGATTCTATCTAGCAAAGAGTTGGAACCAACCCAAATGTCCAACAACGATAGATTGGATTAAGAAAATGTGGCACATATACACCATGGAATACTATGCAGCCATAAAAAATGATGAGTTCGTGTCCTTTGTAGGGAGATGGATGAAACTGGAAAACATCATTCTCAGTAAACTATCGCAAGGACAAAAAACCAAACACCGCATGTTCTCACTCATAGGTGGGAATTGAACAATGAGAACTCATGGACACAGGAAGGGGAACATCACGCTCCGGGGACTGTTGTGGGGTGGGGGGAGGGGGGAGGGACAGCATTAGGAGATACACCTAATGCTAAATGACGAATTAATGGGTGCAGGAAATCAACATGGCACATGGATACATATGTAACAAACCTGCACATTGTGCACATGTACCCTAAAACCCTAAAGTATAATAAAAAAAAAAAAAAAAAAAAAAAAAGAGAACAGGCTAGAAAAGGCATCACCAGGTCACCAGGGCAAAGGCCCTTTGGGCTTGAAAAGCATTGCTCCTAAAGCAGGGCCAGGACTTATTCTAAGTGGCTGTTATGTGGTGAATTGTTCAGCTTTGAATGATTTCACAATCGTTTAAAGACATAGGAACCAAAGGCATGCTTTAATGCAAGTTTACTTCCACATGCTAAATATGCTCCAGCCCTTCCTTAAATTCTGCAACGACCGTGTTCCCAGTGAGTGTCGCGTGAGGGCCCATGTGTGGTGCTCAACAGATGTTTTTATGCAGGAAGTCCTTGTTCCTGAAGCCTCAGAATTTGATGAGTGGGAGCCTGAAGGCACAACCCTAGAAGGCCCTGTGACTGCTGTCATCCCTACTTGGCAGGCATTGACCACGCTTGACCTGAGCCACAACAGCATCTCCGAGATCGACGAGTCTGTGGTATGCTCTCAACAGCAGGTGCCAGGGGCTTCTCTGGCCCCACCAAACCCTGAGTTTGAGTATTTAACTCAGCTTTTTTAGGAAGGACCACAGAAAACCTATATCTAGTGCTCTGTGTATTGCCTGCCATTTTAAGTTAATTACAAAATGAGGGCTGGACGCAGTGGCTCATGCCTGTAATCCCAGCATTTTGGGAGGCCGAGGTGGGAGGATGACCTGAGGTCAGGAGTTCGAGACCAGCCTGACCAATGTGGTGAAACCCCATCTCTACTAAAAATACAAAAATTAGCTGGGTGTGGTGGCGCACGCCTGTAATCCCAGCTACTTCGGGAGGCTTAGGCAGGAGAAT